>NW_027189779.1:0-91669 GCF_040958095.1 Procambarus clarkii | reverse complement strand
GTAGGGTGGCAGTAGTGTAGAATATCAGTAGTAGAGGGTGGCAGTAGTGGAGGGTGGCAGTAGTGTAGGGTGGCAGTAGTGTAGAATATCAGTAGTAGAGGGTGGCAGTAGTGTAGGGTGGCGGTAGTGGAGGGTGGCAGTAGTGGAGGGTGGCAGTAGCGTAGGGTGGCGGTAGTGTAGGGTGGCAGTAGTGGAGGGTGGCGGTAGTGTAGGGTGGCGGTAGTGTAGGGTGGCGGTAGTGTAGGGTGGCAGTAGTGGAGGGTGGCAGTAGTGTAGGGTGGCAGTAGTGGAGGGTGGCAGTTGTGTAGGGTGGCAGTAGTGGAGGTGGCAGTAGTGTAGGGTGGCAGTAGTGTAGGTTGGCAGTAGTGTAGGGTGGCAGTAGTGGAGGGTGGCAGTAGTGTAGGGTGGCAGTAGTGCAGGGTGGCAGTAGTGTAGGGTGGCAGTAGTGTAGGGTGGCAGTAGTGTAGGGTGGCAGTAGTGGAGGGTGGCAGTAGTGTAGGGTGGAAGTAGTGGAGGTGGCAGTAGTGTAGGGTGGCAGTAGTGTAGGGTGGCAGTAATGTAGGGTGGCAGTAGTGGAGGGTGGCAGTAGTGTAGGGTGGCAGTAGTGCAGGGTGGCGGTAGTGTAGGGTGGCGGTAGTGTAGGGTGGCGGTAGTGTAGGGTGGCAGTAGTGGAGGGTGGCAGTAGTGTAGGGTGGCAGTAGTGGAGGGTGGCAGTTGTGTAGGGTGGCAGTAGTGGAGGTGGCAGTAGTGTAGGGTGGCAGTAGTGTAGGTTGGCAGTAGTGTAGGGTGGCAGTAGTGGAGGGTGGCAGTAGTGTAGGGTGGCAGTAGTGCAGGGTGGCAGTAGTGTAGGGTGGCAGTAGTGTAGGGTGGCAGTAGTGTAGGGTGGCAGTAGTGGAGGGTGGCAGTAGTGTAGGGTGGAAGTAGTGGAGGTGGCAGTAGTGTAGGGTGGCAGTAGTGTAGGGTGGCAGTAATGTAGGGTGGCAGTAGTGGAGGGTGGCAGTAGTGTAGGGTGGCAGTAGTGCAGGGTGGCGGTAGTGTAGGGTGGCAGTATTGGAGGGTGGCAGTAGTGGAGGGTGGCGGTAGTGTAGGGTGGCAGTAGTGTATGGTGGCAGCAGTGTAGGGTGGCAGTAGTGTAGGGTGGCAGTAGTGCAGGGTGGCAGTAGTGTAGGGTGGCAGTAGTGTAGGGTGGCAGTAATGTAGGGTGGCAGTAGTGGAGGGTGGCAGTAGTGTAGGGTGGCAGTAGTGCAGGGTGGCGGTAGTGTAGGGTGGCAGTATTGGAGGGTGGCAGTAGTGCAGGGTGGCAGTAGTGTAGGGTGGCAGTAGTGTAGGGTGGCAGTAATGTAGGGTGGCAGTAGTGGAGGGTGGCAGTAGTGTAGGGTGGCAGTAGTGCAGGGTGGCGGTAGTGTAGGGTGGCAGTATTGGAGGGTGGCAGTAGTGGAGGGTGGCGGGAGTGTAGGGTGGCAGTAGTGTATGGTGGCAGCAGTGTAGGGTGGCAGTAGTGTAGGGTGGCAGTAGTGCAGGGTGGCAGTAGTGTAGGGTGGCAGTAGTGTAGGGTGGCAGTAGTGGAGGGTGGCAGTAGTGGAGGGTGGCAGTAGTGGAGGATGGCAGTAGTGGAGGGTGGCAGTAGTGAAGGGTGGCAGTAGGGTAGGGTGGCAGTAGTGTAGGGTGGTAGTAGTGTAGGGTGGCAGTAGTGGAGGGTGGCAGTAGTGTAGGGTGGCAGTAGTGGAGGTGGCAGTAGTGTAGGGTGGCAGTAGTGTAGGGTGGCAGTAGTGTAGGGTGGCAGTAGTGGAGGGGGCAGTAGTGTAGGGTGGCAGTAGTGTAGGGTGGCAGTAGTGTAGGGTGGCAGTAGTGGAGGATGGCGGTATTGGGGGGTGTTAGTAGTGGAGGGTGGCGGTAGTGTAGGGTGGCAGTAGTGGAGGGTGGCAGTAGTGGAGGGTGGCGGTAGTGTAGGGTGGCAGTAGTGGAGGGTGGCAGTAGTGTAGGGTGGCAGTAGTGGAGGGTGGCAGTAGTGGAGGGTGGCAGTAGTGGAGGGTGGCGGTAGTGGGGGGTGGTAGTAGTGGAGGGTGGCGGTAGTGTAGGGTGGCAGTAGTGGAGGGTGGCAGTAGTGGAGGGTGGCAGTAGTGTAGGGTGGCAGTAGTGGAGGGTGGCAGTAGTGTAGGGTGGCAGTAGTGGAGGGTGGCAGTAGTGGAAGGTGGCAGTAGTGGAGGGTGGCAGTAGTGGAGGGTTGTAGTAGTGTATGGTGGCGGTAGTGGAGGGTGGCAGTAGTGGAGGGTGGCAGTAGCGTAGGGTGGCGGTAGTGTAGGGTGGCAGTAATGGAGGGTGGCGGTAGTGTAGGGTGGCGGTAGTGTAGGGTGGCGGTAGTGTAGGGTGGCAGTAGTGGAGGGTGGCAGTAGTGTAGGGTGGCAGTAGTGGAGGGTGGCAGTAGTGTAGGGTGGCAGTAGTGGAGGTGGCAGTAGTGTAGGGTGGCAGTAGTGTAGGGTGGCAGTAGTGTAGGGTGGCAGTAGTGGAGGGTGGCAGTAGTATAGGGTGGCAGTAGTGCAGGGTGGCAGTAGTGTAGGGTGGCAGTAGTGGAGGATGGCAGTAGTGGAGGGTGGCAGTAGTGTAGGGTGGCAGTAGTGGAGGGGGCAGTAGTGTAGGGTGGCAGTAGTGTAGGGTGGCAGTAGTGTAGGGTGGCAGTAGTGTAGGGTGGCGGTAGTGGGGGGTGGTAGTAGTGGAGGGTGGCGGTAGTGTAGGGTGGCAGTAGTGGAAGGTGGCAGTAGTGGAGGGTGGCGGTAGTGTAGGGTGGCAGTAGTGTAGGGTGGCAGTAGTGGAGGGTGGCAGTAGTGTAGGGTGGCAGTAGTGCAGGGTGGCAGTAGTGTAGGGTGGCAGTAGTGTAGGGTGGCAGTAGTGGAGGGTGGCAGTAGTGTAGGGTGGAAGTAGTGTAGGGTGGCAGTAGTGGAGGGTGGCAGTAGTGTAGGGTGGCAGTAGTGTAGAATATCAGTAGTAGAGGGTGGCAGTAGTGGAGGGTGGCAGTAGTGTAGGGTGGCAGTAGTGTAGAATATCAGTAGTAGAGGGTGGCAGTAGTGTAGGGTGGCGGTAGTGGAGGGTGGCAGTAGTGGAGGGTGGCAGTAGCGTAGGGTGGCGGTAGTGTAGGGTGGCAGTAGTGGAGGGTGGCGGTAGTGTAGGGTGGCGGTAGTGTAGGGTGGCGGTAGTGTAGGGTGGCAGTAGTGGAGGGTGGCAGTAGTGTAGGGTGGCAGTAGTGGAGGGTGGCAGTTGTGTAGGGTGGCAGTAGTGGAGGTGGCAGTAGTGTAGGGTGGCAGTAGTGTAGGTTGGCAGTAGTGTAGGGTGGCAGTAGTGGAGGGTGGCAGTAGTGTAGGGTGGCAGTAGTGCAGGGTGGCAGTAGTGTAGGGTGGCAGTAGTGTAGGGTGGCAGTAGTGTAGGGTGGCAGTAGTGGAGGGTGGCAGTAGTGTAGGGTGGAAGTAGTGGAGGTGGCAGTAGTGTAGGGTGGCAGTAGTGTAGGGTGGCAGTAATGTAGGGTGGCAGTAGTGGAGGGTGGCAGTAGTGTAGGGTGGCAGTAGTGCAGGGTGGCGGTAGTGTAGGGTGGCAGTATTGGAGGGTGGCAGTAGTGGAGGGTGGCGGTAGTGTAGGGTGGCAGTAGTGTATGGTGGCAGCAGTGTAGGGTGGCAGTAGTGTAGGGTGGCAGTAGTGCAGGGTGGCAGTAGTGTAGGGTGGCAGTAGTGTAGGTTGGCAGTAGTGTAGGGTGGCAGTAGTGGAGGGTGGCAGTAGTGTAGGGTGGCAGTAGTGCAGGGTGGCAGTAGTGTAGGGTGGCAGTAGTGTAGGGTGGCAGTAGTGTAGGGTGGCAGTAGTGGAGGGTGGCAGTAGTGTAGGGTGGAAGTAGTGGAGGTGGCAGTAGTGTAGGGTGGCAGTAGTGTAGGGTGGCAGTAATGTAGGGTGGCAGTAGTGGAGGGTGGCAGTAGTGTAGGGTGGCAGTAGTGCAGGGTGGCGGTAGTGTAGGGTGGCGGTAGTGTAGGGTGGCGGTAGTGTAGGGTGGCAGTAGTGGAGGGTGGCAGTAGTGTAGGGTGGCAGTAGTGGAGGGTGGCAGTTGTGTAGGGTGGCAGTAGTGGAGGTGGCAGTAGTGTAGGGTGGCAGTAGTGTAGGTTGGCAGTAGTGTAGGGTGGCAGTAGTGGAGGGTGGCAGTAGTGTAGGGTGGCAGTAGTGCAGGGTGGCAGTAGTGTAGGGTGGCAGTAGTGTAGGGTGGCAGTAGTGTAGGGTGGCAGTAGTGGAGGGTGGCAGTAGTGTAGGGTGGAAGTAGTGGAGGTGGCAGTAGTGTAGGGTGGCAGTAGTGTAGGGTGGCAGTAATGTAGGGTGGCAGTAGTGGAGGGTGGCAGTAGTGTAGGGTGGCAGTAGTGCAGGGTGGCGGTAGTGTAGGGTGGCAGTATTGGAGGGTGGCAGTAGTGGAGGGTGGCGGTAGTGTAGGGTGGCAGTAGTGTATGGTGGCAGCAGTGTAGGGTGGCAGTAGTGTAGGGTGGCAGTAGTGCAGGGTGGCAGTAGTGTAGGGTGGCAGTAGTGTAGGGTGGCAGTAATGTAGGGTGGCAGTAGTGGAGGGTGGCAGTAGTGTAGGGTGGCAGTAGTGCAGGGTGGCGGTAGTGTAGGGTGGCAGTATTGGAGGGTGGCAGTAGTGGAGGGTGGCGGGAGTGTAGGGTGGCAGTAGTGTATGGTGGCAGCAGTGTAGGGTGGCAGTAGTGTAGGGTGGCAGTAGTGCAGGGTGGCAGTAGTGTAGGGTGGCAGTAGTGTAGGGTGGCAGTAGTGGAGGGTGGCAGTAGTGGAGGGTGGCAGTAGTGGAGGATGGCAGTAGTGGAGGGTGGCAGTAGTGAAGGGTGGCAGTAGTGTAGGGTGGCAGTAGTGTAGGGTGGTAGTAGTGTAGGGTGGCAGTAGTGGAGGGTGGCAGTAGTGTAGGGTGGCAGTAGTGGAGGTGGCAGTAGTGTAGGGTGGCAGTAGTGTAGGGTGGCAGTAGTGTAGGGTGGCAGTAGTGGAGGGGGCAGTAGTGTAGGGTGGCAGTAGTGTAGGGTGGCAGTAGTGTAGGGTGGCAGTAGTGGAGGATGGCGGTATTGGGGGGTGTTAGTAGTGGAGGGTGGCGGTAGTGTAGGGTGGCAGTAGTGGAGGGTGGCAGTAGTGGAGGGTGGCGGTAGTGTAGGGTGGCAGTAGTGGAGGGTGGCAGTAGTGTAGGGTGGCAGTAGTGGAGGGTGGCAGTAGTGGAGGGTGGCAGTAGTGGAGGGTGGCGGTAGTGGGGGGTGGTAGTAGTGGAGGGTGGCGGTAGTGTAGGGTGGCAGTAGTGGAGGGTGGCAGTAGTGGAGGGTGGCAGTAGTGTAGGGTGGCAGTAGTGGAGGGTGGCAGTAGTGTAGGGTGGCAGTAGTGGAGGGTGGCAGTAGTGGAAGGTGGCAGTAGTGGAGGGTGGCAGTAGTGGAGGGTTGTAGTAGTGTATGGTGGCGGTAGTGGAGGGTGGCAGTAGTGGAGGGTGGCAGTAGCGTAGGGTGGCGGTAGTGTAGGGTGGCAGTAATGGAGGGTGGCGGTAGTGTAGGGTGGCGGTAGTGTAGGGTGGCGGTAGTGTAGGGTGGCAGTAGTGGAGGGTGGCAGTAGTGTAGGGTGGCAGTAGTGGAGGGTGGCAGTAGTGTAGGGTGGCAGTAGTGGAGGTGGCAGTAGTGTAGGGTGGCAGTAGTGTAGGGTGGCAGTAGTGTAGGGTGGCAGTAGTGGAGGGTGGCAGTAGTATAGGGTGGCAGTAGTGCAGGGTGGCAGTAGTGTAGGGTGGCAGTAGTGGAGGATGGCAGTAGTGGAGGGTGGCAGTAGTGTAGGGTGGCAGTAGTGGAGGGGGCAGTAGTGTAGGGTGGCAGTAGTGTAGGGTGGCAGTAGTGTAGGGTGGCAGTAGTGTAGGGTGGCGGTAGTGGGGGGTGGTAGTAGTGGAGGGTGGCGGTAGTGTAGGGTGGCAGTAGTGGAAGGTGGCAGTAGTGGAGGGTGGCGGTAGTGTAGGGTGGCAGTAGTGTAGGGTGGCAGTAGTGGAGGGTGGCAGTAGTGTAGGGTGGCAGTAGTGCAGGGTGGCAGTAGTGTAGGGTGGCAGTAGTGTAGGGTGGCAGTAGTGGAGGGTGGCAGTAGTGTAGGGTGGAAGTAGTGTAGGGTGGCAGTAGTGGAGGGTGGCAGTAGTGTAGGGTGGCAGTAGTGTAGAATATCAGTAGTAGAGGGTGGCAGTAGTGGAGGGTGGCAGTAGTGTAGGGTGGCAGTAGTGTAGAATATCAGTAGTAGAGGGTGGCAGTAGTGTAGGGTGGCGGTAGTGGAGGGTGGCAGTAGTGGAGGGTGGCAGTAGCGTAGGGTGGCGGTAGTGTAGGGTGGCAGTAGTGGAGGGTGGCGGTAGTGTAGGGTGGCGGTAGTGTAGGGTGGCGGTAGTGTAGGGTGGCAGTAGTGGAGGGTGGCAGTAGTGTAGGGTGGCAGTAGTGGAGGGTGGCAGTTGTGTAGGGTGGCAGTAGTGGAGGTGGCAGTAGTGTAGGGTGGCAGTAGTGTAGGTTGGCAGTAGTGTAGGGTGGCAGTAGTGGAGGGTGGCAGTAGTGTAGGGTGGCAGTAGTGCAGGGTGGCAGTAGTGTAGGGTGGCAGTAGTGTAGGGTGGCAGTAGTGTAGGGTGGCAGTAGTGGAGGGTGGCAGTAGTGTAGGGTGGAAGTAGTGGAGGTGGCAGTAGTGTAGGGTGGCAGTAGTGTAGGGTGGCAGTAATGTAGGGTGGCAGTAGTGGAGGGTGGCAGTAGTGTAGGGTGGCAGTAGTGCAGGGTGGCGGTAGTGTAGGGTGGCAGTATTGGAGGGTGGCAGTAGTGGAGGGTGGCGGTAGTGTAGGGTGGCAGTAGTGTATGGTGGCAGCAGTGTAGGGTGGCAGTAGTGTAGGGTGGCAGTAGTGCAGGGTGGCAGTAGTGTAGGGTGGCAGTAGTGTAGGGTGGCAGTAATGTAGGGTGGCAGTAGTGGAGGGTGGCAGTAGTGTAGGGTGGCAGTAGTGCAGGGTGGCGGTAGTGTAGGGTGGCAGTATTGGAGGGTGGCAGTAGTGGAGGGTGGCGGGAGTGTAGGGTGGCAGTAGTGTATGGTGGCAGCAGTGTAGGGTGGCAGTAGTGTAGGGTGGCAGTAGTGCAGGGTGGCAGTAGTGTAGGGTGGCAGTAGTGTAGGGTGGCAGTAGTGGAGGGTGGCAGTAGTGGAGGGTGGCAGTAGTGGAGGATGGCAGTAGTGGAGGGTGGCAGTAGTGTAGGGTGGCAGTAGTGTAGGGTGGCAGTAGTGTAGGGTGGCAGTAGTGTAGGGTGGCAGTAGTGTAGGGTGGCAGTAGTGGAGGGTGGCAGTAGTGGAGGGTGGTAGTAGTGTAGGGTGGCAGTAGTGGAGGGTGGCAGTAGTGTAGGGTGGCAGTAGTGGAGGTGGCAGTAGTGTAGGGTGGCAGTAGTGTAGGGTGGCAGTAGTGTAGGGTGGCAGTAGTGGAGGGGGCAGTAGTGTAGGGTGGCAGTAGTGTAGGGTGGCAGTAGTGTAGGGTGGCAGTAGTGGAGGATGGCGGTATTGGGGGGTGGTAGTAGTGGAGGGTGGCGGTAGTGTAGGGTGGCAGTAGTGGAGGGTGGCAGTAGTGGAGGGTGGCGGTAGTGTAGGGTGGCAGTAGTGGAGGGTGGCAGTAGTGTAGGGTGGCAGTAGTGGAGGGTGGCAGTAGTGGAGGGTGGCAGTAGTGGAGGGTGGCGGTAGTGGGGGGTGGTAGTAGTGGAGGGTGGCGGTAGTGTAGGGTGGCAGTAGTGGAGGGTGGCAGTAGTGGAGGGTGGCAGTAGTGTAGGGTGGCAGTAGTGGAGGGTGGCAGTAGTGTAGGGTGGCAGTAGTGGAGGGTGGCAGTAGTGGAAGGTGGCAGTAGTGGAGGGTGGCAGTAGTGGAGGGTTGTAGTAGTGTATGGTGGCGGTAGTGGAGGGTGGCAGTAGTGGAGGGTGGCAGTAGCGTAGGGTGGCGGTAGTGTAGGGTGGCAGTAATGGAGGGTGGCGGTAGTGTAGGGTGGCGGTAGTGTAGGGTGGCGGTAGTGTAGGGTGGCAGTAGTGGAGGGTGGCAGTAGTGTAGGGTGGCAGTAGTGGAGGGTGGCAGTAGTGTAGGGTGGCAGTAGTGGAGGTGGCAGTAGTGTAGGGTGGCAGTAGTGTAGGGTGGCAGTAGTGTAGGGTGGCAGTAGTGGAGGGTGGCAGTAGTATAGGGTGGCAGTAGTGCAGGGTGGCAGTAGTGTAGGGTGGCAGTAGTGTAGGGTGGCAGTAGTGTAGGGTGGCAGTAGTGGAGGGTGGCAGTAGTGTAGGGTGGAAGTAGTGGAGGTGGCAGTAGTGTAGGGTGGCAGTAGTGTAGGGTGGCAGTAATGTAGGGTGGCAGTAGTGCAGGGTGGCAGTAGTGTAGGGTGGCAGTAGTGTAGGGTGGCAGTAGTGCAGGGTGGCGGTAGTGTAGGGTGGCAGTATTGGATGGTGGCAGTAGTGGAGGGTGGCGGTAGTGTAGGGTGGCAGTAGTGTATGGTGGCAGCAGTGTAGGGTGGCAGTAGTGTAGGGTGGCAGTAGTGCAGGGTGGCAGTAGTGTAGGGTGGCAGTAGTGTAGGGTGGCAGTAGTGTAGGGTGGCAGTAGTGGAGGGTGGCAGTAGTGGAGGGTGGCAGTAGTGGAGGATGGCAGTAGTGGAGGGTGGCAGTAGTGTAGGGTGGCAGTAGTTTTTTTTTTTTTTTTTTTTTTTTTTATTTTTTTTTTTTTTTTTTTTTTTTTATTATTTTCTACCACAGACGTGGCCACACATTTACAATGCTAACCAGCATATATACATTTTCTTCTGTCCTCCATGGACAGGGTTAGAGAAGTGTTAAACATACAGTTCAAGGGTTTATTGAACACTCAACCACAGAAGGTGATTCGGTGCTTTTAAAATGCTAAGCTAACCTACATACGTAAATACAAAGATACACAGATTTACGTATGCCCTACATAAAGTATTAGATGTGTCTTTTACATAGTGTCATTAATGTACATTCACAAAGGTGAAATGTAATTCTGATCAGCTTCCATATTTGCTTTATACCCATACATATACATACACACACACACATACACATACATATATACACACATACATGCATTCACATACATTTGTCTCATTTACCCTGACAGGGTGAGGTAGCTGATAAAGAAACTAGTGTGCAATTAAGCACTTAATCACTGAAGGTGATGAAGGTGCTTTTACAAGCTCAGGTTATATAGTTACATCACATACATACATTGTATAAATGATACATTACATGGTCAATTTTGGATACAAGTCCAATATATCATCAAGTGTTCCAGTACTCATATAGTAACTACAGAGTTCAGCATACCTTAGCCCAGGAGGGCGAAAGTCAGTCAGTATGGGACATTCTACAATATAATGTTCAAGAGAGTGCATGTTTTCTCTTTCACAAAGTTGACACATTGTGTACTCGACATTTGGGTTTTGAGAAAGCCAAAGTAGTGTAGGGTGGCAGTAGTGTAGGGTGGCAGTAGTGTAGGGTGGCAGTAGTGTAGGGTGGCAGTAGTGTAGGGTGGCAATAGTGGAGGCTGGCAGTAGTGTAGGGTGGCAGTAGTGTAGGGTGGCAGTAGTGTAGGGTGGCAGTAGTGTAGGGTGGCAGTAGTGTAGAGTGGCAGTAGTGTAGGGTGGCTGTAGTGGAGGGTGGCAGTAGTGGATGGTGGCAGTAGTGGAGGGTGGCAGTAGTGGAGGGTTGTAGTAGTGTATGGTGGCGGTAGTGGAGGGTGGCAGTAGTGGAGGGTGGCAGTAGCGTAGGGTGGCGGTAGTGTAGGGTGGCAGTAGTGGAGGGTGGCGGTAGTGTAGGGTGGCGGTAGTGTAGGGTGGCGGTAGTGTAGGGTGGCGGTAGTGTAGGGTGGCAGTAGTGGAGGGTGGCAGTAGTGTAGGGTGGCAGTAGTGGAGGGTGGCAGTAGTGTAGGGTGGCAGTAGTGGAGGTGGCAGTAGTGTAGGGTGGCAGTTGTGTAGGGTGGCAGTAGTGTAGGGTGGCAGTAGTGGAGGGTGGCAGTAGTGTAGGGTGGCAGTAGTGCAGGGTGGCAGTAGTGTAGGGTGGCAGTAGTGTAGGGTGGCAGTAGTGTAGGGTGGCAGTAGTGGAGGGTGGCAGTAGTGTAGGGTGGAAGTAGTGGAGGTGGCAGTAGTGTAGGGTGGCAGTAGTGTAGGGTGGCAGTAATGTAGGGTGGCAGTAGTGGAGGGTGGCAGTAGTGTAGGGTGGCAGTAGTGTAGGGTGGCAGTAGTGTAGGGTGGCAGTAGTGTAGGGTGGCAGTAGTGTAGGGTGGCAGTAGTGGAGGGTGGCAGTAGTGTAGGGTGGCAGTATTGGAGGGTGGCAGTAGTGGAGGGTGGCGGTAGTGTAGGGTGGCAGTAGTGTATGGTGGCAGCAGTGTAGGGTGGCAGTAGTGTAGGGTGGCAGTAGTGCAGGGTGGCAGTAGTGGAGGGTGGCAGTAGTGGAGGGTGGCGGTAGTGGGGGGTGGTAGTAGTGGAGGGTGGCGGTAGTGTACTGTGGCAGTAGTGGAGGGTGGCAGCAGTGGAGGTTGGCAGTAGTGTAGGGTGGCAGTAGTGGAGGGTGGCAGTAGTGTAGGGTGGCAGTAGTGTAGGGTGGCAGTAGTGGAGGGTGGCTGTAGTGGAGGGTGGCAGTAGTGGAGGGTGGCAGTAGTGGAGGGTGGTAGTAGTGTAGGGTGGCAGTAGTGGAGGGTGGCAGTAGTGTAGGGTGGCAATAGTGGAGGTGGCAGTAGTGTAGGGTGGCAGTAGTGTAGGGTGGCAGTAGTGTAGGGTGGCAGGAGTGGAGGGGGCAGTAGTGTAGGGTGGCAGTAGTGAAGGGTGGCAGTAGTGTAGGGTGGCAGTAGTGGAGGGTGGCGGTAGTGGGGGGTGGTAGTAGTGGAGGGTGGCGGTAGTGTAGGGTGGCAGTAGTGGAGGGTGGCAGTAGTGGAGGGTGGCGGTAGTGTAGGGTGGCAGTAGTGGAGGGTGGCAGTAGTGTAGGGTGGCAGTAGTGGAGGGTGGCAGTAGTGGAGGGTGGCAGTAGTGGAGGGTGGCGGTAGTGGGGGGTGGTAGTAGTGGAGGGTGGCGGTAGTGTACTGTGGCAGTAGTGGAGGGTGGCAGCAGTAGAGGGTGGCAGTAGTGTAGGGTGGCAGTAGTGGAGGGTGGCAGTAGTGGAAGGTGGCAGTAGTGGAGGGTGGCAGTAGTGGAGGGTTGTAGTAGTGTATGGTGGCGGTAGTGGAGGGTGGCAGTAGTGGAGGGTGGCAGTAGCGTAGGGTGGCGGTAGTGTAGGGTGGCAGTAGTGGAGGGTGGCGGTAGTGTAGGGTGGCGGTAGTGTTGGGTGGCGGTAGTGTAGGGTGGCAGTAGTGGAGGGTGGCAGTAGTGTAGGGTGGCAGTAGTGGAGGGTGGCAGTAGTGTAGGGTGGCAGTAGTGGAGGTGGCAGTAGTGTAGGGTGGCAGTAGTGTAGGGTGGCAGTAGTGTAGGGTGGCAGTAGTGGTGGGTGGCAGTAGTGCAGGGTGGCAGTAGTGCAGGGTGGCAGTAGTGTAGGGTGGCAGTAGTGTAGGGTGGCAGTAGTGTAGGGTGGCAGTAGTGGAGGGTGGCAGTAGTGTAGGGTGGAAGTAGTGGAGGTGGCAGTAGTGTAGGGTGGCAGTAGTGTAGGGTGGCAGTAATGTAGGGTGGCAGTAGTGCAGGGTGGCAGTAGTGTAGGGTGGCAGTAGTGTAGGGTGGCAGTAGTGCAGGGTGGCGGTAGTGTAGGGTGGCAGTATTGGATGGTGGCAGTAGTGGAGGGTGGCGATAGTGTAGGGTAGCAGTAGTGTATGGTGGCCGCAGTGTAGGGTGGCAGTAGTGTAGGGTGGCAGTAGTGCAGGGTGGCAGTAGTGTAGGGTGGCAGTAGTGTAGGGTGGCAGTAGTGAAGGGTGGCAGTAGTGGAGGGTGGCAGTAGAGGAGGATGGCAGTAGTGGAGGGTGGCAGTAGTGTAGGGTGGCAGTAGTGTAGGGTGGCAGTAGTGTAGGGTGGCAGTAGTGTAGGGTGGCAATAGTGTAGGGTGGCAGTAGTGTAGGGTGGCAGTAGTGGAGGCTGGCAGTAGTGTAGGGTGGGGGTAGTGTAGGGTGGCAGTAGTGTAGGGTGGCAGTAGTGTAGAGTGGCAGTAGTGTAGGGTGGCTGTAGTGGAGGGTGGCAGTAGTGTAAAGTGGCAGTAGTGGAGGGTGACAGTAGTGGAGGGTGGCAGTAGTGGAGGGTGGCAGTAGTGTAGGGTGGCAGTAGTGTAGGGTGGCAGTAGTGGAGGGTGGCAGTAGTGGAGGGTGGCGGTAGTGGGGGGTGGTAGTAGTGGAGGGTGGCGGTAGTGTAGGGTGGCAGTAGTGGAGGGTGGCAGTAGTGGAGGGTGGCAGTAGTGTAGGGTGGCAGTAGTGGAGGGTGGCAGTAGTGGAAGGTGGCAGTAGTGGAGGGTGGCAGTTGTGGAGGGTGGTAGTAGTGTATGGTGGCGGTAGTGGAGGGTGGCAGTAGTGGAGGGTGGCAGTAGCGTAGGGTGGCGGTAGTGTAGGGTGGCAGTAGTGGAGGGTGGCAGTAGTGGAGGGTGGCAGTAGTGGAGGGTGGCAGTAGTGTAGGGTGGCAGTAGTGGAGGGTGGCAGTAGTGGAAGGTGGCAGTAGTGGAGGGTGGCAGTAGTGGAGGGTGGTAGTAGTGTATGGTGGCGGTAGTGGAGGGTGGCAGTAGTGGAGGGTGGCAGTAGTGGAAGGTGGCAGTAGTGGAGGATGGCAGTAGTGTAGGGTGGCAGTAGTGGAGGGTGGCAGTAGTGGAGGGTGGCAGTAGTGGAGGGTGGCGGTAGTGGGGGGTGGTAGTAGTGGAGGGTGGCGGTAGTGTAGGGTGGCAGTAGTGGAGGGTGGCAGTAGTGGAGGGTGACAGTAGTGTAGGGTAGCAGTAGTGGAGAGTGGCAGTAGTGGAAGGTGGCGGTAGTGTAGGGTGGCAGTAGTGTATGGTGGCAGCAGTGTAGGGTGGCAGTAGTGTAGGGTGGCAGTAGTGCAGGGTGGCAGTAGTGTAGGGTGGCAGTAGTGTAGGTTGGCAGTAGTGGAGGGTGGCAGTAGTGGAGGGTGGCAGTAGTGTAGGGTGGCAGTAGTAGAGGGTGGCAGTAGTGGAGGGTGGCAGTAGTGTAGGGTGGCAGTAGTGGAGGGTGGCAGTAGTGTAGGGTGGCAGTAGTGGAGGGTGGCGCTAGTGGGGGGTGGTAGTAGTGGAGGGAGGCGGTAGTGTAGGGTGGCAGTACTGGAGGGTGGCAGTAGTGGAGGGTGGCGGTAGTGTAGGGTGGCAGTAGTGGAGGGTGGCAGTAGTGTAGGGTGGAAGTAGTGGAGGGTGGCGGTAGTGTAGGGTGGCAGTATTGGATGGTGGCAGTAGTGGAGGGTGGCGATAGTGTAGGGTAGCAGTAGTGTATGGTGGCCGCAGTGTAGGGTGGCAGTAGTGTAGGGTGGCAGTAGTGCAGGGTGGCAGTAGTGTAGGGTGGCAGTAGTGTAGGGTGGCAGTAGTGCAGGGTGGCGGTAGTGTAGGGTGGCAGTATTGGATGGTGGCAGTAGTGGAGGGTGGCGATAGTGTAGGGTAGCAGTAGTGTATGGTGGCCGCAGTGTAGGGTGGCAGTAGTGTAGGGTGGCAGTAGTGCAGGGTGGCAGTAGTGTAGGGTGGCAGTAGTGTAGGGTGGCAGTAGTGAAGGGTGGCAGTAGTGGAGGGTGGCAGTAGAGGAGGATGGCAGTAGTGGAGGGTGGCAGTAGTGTAGGGTGGCAGTAGTGTAGGGTGGCAGTAGTGTAGGGTGGCAGTAGTGTAGGGTGGCAATAGTGTAGGGTGGCAGTAGTGTAGGGTGGCAGTAGTGGAGGCTGGCAGTAGTGTAGGGTGGGGGTAGTGTAGGGTGGCAGTAGTGTAGGGTGGCAGTAGTGTAGAGTGGCAGTAGTGTAGGGTGGCTGTAGTGGAGGGTGGCAGTAGTGTAAAGTGGCAGTAGTGGAGGGTGACAGTAGTGGAGGGTGGCAGTAGTGGAGGGTGGCAGTAGTGTAGGGTGGCAGTAGTGTAGGGTGGCAGTAGTGGAGGGTGGCAGTAGTGGAGGGTGGCGGTAGTGGGGGGTGGTAGTAGTGGAGGGTGGCGGTAGTGTAGGGTGGCAGTAGTGGAGGGTGGCAGTAGTGGAGGGTGGCAGTAGTGTAGGGTGGCAGTAGTGGAGGGTGGCAGTAGTGGAAGGTGGCAGTAGTGGAGGGTGGCAGTTGTGGAGGGTGGTAGTAGTGTATGATGGCGGTAGTGGAGGGTGGCAGTAGTGGAGGGTGGCAGTAGCGTAGGGTGGCGGTAGTGTAGGGTGGCAGTAGTGGAGGGTGGCAGTAGTGGAGGGTGGCAGTAGTGGAGGGTGGCAGTAGTGTAGGGTGGCAGTAGTGGAGGGTGGCAGTAGTGGAAGGTGGCAGTAGTGGAGGGTGGCAGTAGTGGAGGGTGGTAGTAGTGTATGGTGGCGGTAGTGGAGGGTGGCAGTAGTGGAGGGTGGCAGTAGTGGAAGGTGGCAGTAGTGGAGGATGGCAGTAGTGTAGGGTGGCAGTAGTGGAGGGTGGCAGTAGTGGAGGGTGGCAGTAGTGGAGGGTGGCGGTAGTGGGGGGTGGTAGTAGTGGAGGGTGGCGGTAGTGTAGGGTGGCAGTAGTGGAGGGTGGCAGTAGTGGAGGGTGACAGTAGTGTAGGGTAGCAGTAGTGGAGAGTGGCAGTAGTGGAAGGTGGCGGTAGTGTAGGGTGGCAGTAGTGTATGGTGGCAGCAGTGTAGGGTGGCAGTAGTGTAGGGTGGCAGTAGTGCAGGGTGGCAGTAGTGTAGGGTGGCAGTAGTGTAGGTTGGCAGTAGTGGAGGGTGGCAGTAGTGGAGGGTGGCAGTAGTGTAGGGTGGCAGTAGTAGAGGGTGGCAGTAGTGGAGGGTGGCAGTAGTGTAGGGTGGCAGTAGTGGAGGGTGGCAGTAGTGTAGGGTGGCAGTAGTGGAGGGTGGCGCTAGTGGGGGGTGGTAGTAGTGGAGGGAGGCGGTAGTGTAGGGTGGCAGTACTGGAGGGTGGCAGTAGTTGAGGGTGGCGGTAGTGTAGGGTGGCAGTAGTGGAGGGTGGCAGTAGTGTAGGGTGGAAGTAGTGGAGGGTGGCAGTAGTGGAGGGTGGCAGTAGTGGAGGGTGGCGGTAGTGGGGGGTGGTAGTAGTGGAGGGTGGCGGTAGTGTAGGGTGGCAGTAGTGGAGGGTGGCAGTAGTGTCGGGTGGCAGTAGTGGAGGGTGGCGGTAGTGGAGGGTGGCAGTAGTGGAGGGTGGCAGTAGTGGAGGGTGGCAGTAGTGTAGGGTGGCAGTAGTGGAGGGTGGCAGTAGTGTAGGGTGGCAGTAGTGGAGGTGGCAGTAGTGTAGGGTGGCAGTAGTGTAGGGTTGCAGTAGTGTAGGGTGGCAGTAGTGGAGGGGGCAGTAGTGTAGGGTGGCAGTAGTGTAGGGTGACAGTAGTGTAGCGTGGCAGTAGTGGAGGGTGGCGGTAGTGGGGGGTGGTAGTAGTGGAGGGTGGCGGTAGTGTAGGGTGGCAGTAGTGGAGGGTGGCAGTAGTGTAGGGTGGCAGTAGTGGAGGGTGGCGGTAGTGTAGGGTGGCAGTAGTGGAGGGTGGCAGTAGTGTAGGGTGGCAGTAGTGGAGGGTGGCGCTAGTGGGGGGGTGGTAGTAGTGGAGGGTGGCGGTAGTGGAGGGTGGCAGTAGTGGAGGGTGGCAGTAGTGGAGGGTGGCGGTAGTGTAGGGTGGCAGTAGTGGAGGGTGGCAGTAGTGTAGGGTGGAAGTAGTGGAGGGTGGCAGTAGTGGAGGGTGGCAGTAGTGGAGGGTGGCGGTAGTGGGGGGTGGTAGTAGTGGAGGGTGGCGGTAGTGTAGGGTGGCAGTAGTGGAGGGTGGCAGTAGTGTAGGGTGGCAGTAGTGGAGGGTGGCGGTAGTGGAGGGTGGCAGTAGTGGAGGGTGGCAGTAGTGGAGGGTGGCAGTAGTGTAGGGTGGCAGTAGTGGAGGGTGGCAGTAGTGTAGGGTGGCAGTAGTGGAGGTGGCAGTAGTGTAGGGTGGCAGTAGTGTAGGGTTGCAGTAGTGTAGGGTGGCAGTAGTGGAGGGGGCAGTAGTGTAGGGTGGCAGTAGTGTAGGGTTACAGTAGTGTAGCGTGGCAGTAGTGGAGGGTGGCGGTAGTGGGGGGTGGTAGTAGTTGAGGGTGGCGGTAGTGTAGGGTGGCAGTAGTGGAGGGTGGCAGTAGTGGAGGGTGGCGGTAGTGTAGGGTGGCAGTAGTGGAGGGTGGCAGTAGTGTAGGGTGGCAGTAGTGGAGGGTGGCAGTAGTGGAGGGTGGCAGTAGTGGAGGGTGGCGGTAGTGGGGGGTGGTAGTAGTGGAGGGTGGCGGTAGTGTAGGGTGGCAGTAGTGGAGGGTGGCAGTAGTGGAAGGTGGCAGTAGTGGAGGGTGGCAGTAGTGGAGGGTTGTAGTAGTGTATGGTGGCGGTAGTGGAGGGTGGCAGTAGTGGAGGGTGGCAATAGTGGAGGGTGGCAGTAGTGGATGGTGGCAGTAGTGGAGGGTGGCAGTAGTGGAGGGTGGCAGTAGTGGAGGGTGGCAGTAGTGTAGGGTGGCAGTAGTGGAGGGTGGTAGTAGTGGAAGGTGGCAGTAGTGGAGGGTGGCAGTAGTGGAGGGTTGTAGTAGTGTATGGTGGCGGTAGTGGAGGGTGGCAGTAGTGGAGGGTGGCAGTAGCGTAGGGTGGCGGTAGTGTAGGGTGGCAGTAGTGGAGGGTGGCGGTAGTGTAGGGTGGCGGTAGTGTAGGGTGGCGGTAGTGTAGGGTGGCAGTAGTGGAAGGTGGCAGTAGTGTAGGGTGGCAGTAGTGGAGGGTGGCAGCAGTGTAGGGTGGCAGTAGTGGAGGTGGCAGTAGTGTAGGGTGGCAGTAGGGTAGGGTGGCAGTAGTGTAGGGTGGCAGTAGTGGAGGGTGGCAGTAGTGTAGGGTGGCAGTAGTGCAGGGTGGCAGTAGTGGAGGGTGGCAGTAGTGGAGGGTGGCAGTAGTGGAAGGTGGCAGTAGTGGAGGGTGGCAGTAGTGGAGGGTTGTAGTAGTGTATGGTGGCGGTAGTGGAGGGTGGCAGTAGTGGAGGGTGGCAGTAGTGGAGGGTGGCAGTAGTGGAGGGTGGCAGTAGTGGAGGGTGGCAGTAGTGGAGGGTGGCAGTAGTGGAGGGTGGCAGTAGTGTAGGGTGGCAGTAGTGGAGGGTGGCAGTAGTGGAAGGTGGCAGTAGTGGAGGGTGGCAGTAGTGGAGGGTTGTAGTAGTGTATGGTGGCGGTAGTGGAGGGTGGCAGTAGTGGAGGGTGGCAGTAGCGTAGGGTGGCGGTAGTGTAGGGTGGCAGTAGTGGAGGGTGGCGGTAGTGTAGGGTGGCGGTAGTGTAGGGTGGCGGTAGTGTAGGGTGGCAGTAGTGGAGGGTGGCAGTAGTGTAGGGTGGCAGTAGTGGAGGGTGGCAGTAGTGTAGGGTGGCAGTAGTGGAGGGTGGCAGTAGTGTAGGGTGGCAGTAGTGGAGGTGGCAGTAGTGTAGGGTGGCAGTAGTGTAGGGTGGCAGTAGTGTATGGTGGCGGTAGTGGAGGGTGGCAGTAGTGGAGGGTGGCAGTAGTGGAGGGTTGTAGTAGTGTATGGTGGCGGTAGTGGAGGGTGGCAGTAGTGGAGGGTGGCAATAGTGGAGGGTGGCAGTAGTGGAGGGTGGCAGTAGTGGAGGGTGGCAGTAGTGGAGGGTGGCAGTAGTGGATGGTGGCAGTAGTGTAGGGTGGCAGTAGTGGAGGGTGGTAGTAGTGGAAGGTGGCAGTAGTGGAGGGTGGCAGTTGTGGAGGGTTGTAGTAGTGTATGGTGGCGGTAGTGGAGGGTGGCAGTAGTGGAGGGTGGCAGTAGCGTAGGGTGGCGGTAGTGTAGGGTGGCAGTAGTGGAGGGTGGCGGTAGTGTAGGGTGGCGGTAGTGTAGGGTGGCGGTAGTGTAGGGTGGCAGTAGTGGAAGGTGGCAGTAGTGTAGGGTGGCAGTAGTGGAGGGTGGCAGCAGTGTAGGGTGGCAGTAGTGGAGGTGGCAGTAGTGTAGGGTGGCAGTAGGGTAGGGTGGCAGTAGTGTAGGGTGGCAGTAGTGGAGGGTGGCAGTAGTGTAGGGTGGCAGTAGTGCAGGGTGGCAGTAGTGGAGGGTGGCAGTAGTGTAGGGTGGCAGTAGTGGAGGGTGGCAGTAGTGGAAGGTGGCAGTAGTGGAGGGTGGCAGTAGTGGAGGGTTGTAGTAGTGTATGGTGGCGGTAGTGGAGGGTGGCAGTAGTGGAGGGTGGCAGTAGCGTAGGGTGGCGGTAGTGTAGGGTGGCAGTAGTGGAGGGTGGCGGTAGTGTAGGGTGGCGGTAGTGTAGGGTGGCGGTAGTGTAGGGTGGCAGTAGTGGAGGGTGGCAGTAGTGTAGGGTGGCAGTAGTGGAGGGTGGCAGTAGTGTAGGGTGGCAGTAGTGGAGGTGGCAGTAGTGTAGGGTGGCAGTAGTGTAGGGTGGCAGTAGTGTAGGGTGGCAGTAGTGGAGGGTGGCAGTAGTGTAGGGTGGCAGTAGTGCAGGGTGGCAGTAGTGTAGGGTGGCAGTAGTATAGGGTGGCAGTAGTATAGGGTGGTAGTATTTTAGAGTGTCGTGGTTTATAGTCTCGTGGAGTATAGTGTCATGGAGTATAGTGTCGTGGAGTATAGTGTTGTGGTGTATAGTGTCGTAGAGTATAGTGTTGTGGAGTATTGTGTCGTGGAGTATAGTGTCGTGGTGTAGAGTGTCGTGGAGTATAGTGTTGTGGAGTAGTGTCGTTGAGTATAGTGTCGTGGTGTATGGTGTCGTGAAGTATAGTGTTGTGCAGTATAGTGTCGGTGAGTATAGTGTCGTGGAGTATAGTGTCGTGGAGTATAATGTCGTGGTGTATAGTGTCGTGTTGTATAGAGTCGTGGAGTATAGTGTCGGGGAGTATAGTGTCGTTGAGTATAGTGTAGGGTGGCAGAAGTGGAGGGTGGCAGTAGTGGAGGGTGGCAGTAGTGGAGGGTGGCAGTAGTGGGGGGTGGTAGTAGTGGAGGGTGGCGGTAGTGGGGGGTAGTAGTAGTGGAGGGTGGCAGTAGTGTAGTGTGGCAGTAGTGGAGGGTGGCAGTAGTGGAGGGTGGCAGTAGTGTAGGGTGGCAGTAGTGGAGGGTGGCAGTAGTGTAGGGTGGCAGTAGTGGAGGGTGGCGCTAGTGGGGGGTGGTAGTAGTGGAGGGTGGCGGTAGTGTAGGGTGGCAGTAGTGGAGGGTGGCAGTAGTGGAGGGTGGCGGTAGTGTAGGGTGGCAGTAGTAGAGGGTGGCAGTAGTGTAGGGTGGCAGTAGTGGAGGGTGGCAGTAGTGGAGATTGGCAGTAGTGGAGGGTGGCGGTAGTGGGGGGTGGTAGTAGTGGAGGGTGGCAGTAGTGTAGGGTGGCAGTAGTGGAGGGTGGCAGTAGTGGAGGGTGGCAGTAGTGTAGGATGGCAGTAGTGGAGGGTGGCGGTAGTGGAGGGTGGCAGTAGTGGAGGGTGGCAGTAGTGGAGGGTGGTAATAGTGTAGGGTGGCAGTAGTGGAGGGTGGCAGTAGTGTAGGGTGGCAGTAGTGGAGGTGGCAGTAGTGTAGGGTGGCAGTAGTGCAGGGTTGCAGTAGTGTAGGGTGGCAGTAGTGGAGGGGGCAGTAGTGTAGGGTGGCAGTAGTGTAGGGTGGCAGTAGTGTAGGGTGGCAGTAGTGGAGGGTAGCGGTAGTGGGGGGTGGTAGTAGTGGAGGGTGGCGGTAGTGTAGGGTGGCAGTAGTGGAAGGTGGCAGTAGTGGAGGGTGGCGGTAGTGTAGGGTGGCAGTAGTGGAGGGTGGCAGTAGTGTAGGGTGACAGTAGTGGAGGGTGGCAGTAGTGGAGGGTGGCAGTAGTGGAGGGTGGCGGTAGTCGGGGGTGGTAGTAGTGGAGGGTGGCGGTAGTGTAGGGTGGCAGTAGTGGAGGGTGGCAGTAGTGGAGGGTGGCAGTAGTGTAGGGTGACAGTAGTGGAGGGTGGCAGTAGTGGAAGGTGGCAGTAGTGGAGGGTGGCAGTAGTGGAGGGTTGTAGTAGTGTATGGTAGCGGTAGTGGAGGGTGGCAGTAGTGGAGGGTGGCAGTAGCGTAGGGTGGCGGTAGTGTAGGGTGGCAGTAGTGGAGGGTGGCGGTAGTGTAGGGTGGCGGTAGTGTAGGGTGGTGGTAGTGTAGGGTGGCAGTAGTGGAGGGTGGCAGTAGTGTAGGGTGGCAGTAGTGGAGGGTGGCAGTAGTGTAGGGTGGCAGTAGTGGAGGTGGCAGTAGTGTAGGGTGGCAGTAGTGTAGGGTGGCAGTAGTGTAGGGTGGCAGTAGTGGAGGGTGGCAGTAGTGTAGGGTGGCAGTAGTGCAGGGTGGCAGTAGTGTAGGGTGGCAGTAGTGTAGGGTGGCAGTAGTGTAGGGTGGCAGTAGTGGAGGGTGGCAGTAGTGTAGGGTGGAAGTAGTGGAGGTGGCAGTAGTGTAGGGTGGCAGTAGTGTAGGGTGGCAGTAATGTAGGGTGGCAGTAGTGAAGGGTGGCAGTAGTGTAGGGTGGCAGTAGTGCAGGGTGGCGGTAGTGTAGGGTGGCAGTATTGGAGGGTGGCAGTAGTGGAGGGTGGCGGTAGTGTAGGGTGGCAGTAGTGTATGGTGGCAGCAGTGTAGGGTGGCAGTAGTGCAGGGTGGCAGTAGTGTAGGGTGGCAGTAGTGTAGGGTGGCAGTAGTGGAGGGTGGCAGTAGTGGAGGGTCGCAGTAGTGGAGGATGGCAGTAGTGGAGGGTGGCAGTAGTGTAGGGTGGCAGTAGTGTAGGGTGGCAGTAGTGTAGGGTGGCAGTAGTGTAGGGTGGCAGTAGTGTAGGGTGGCAGTAGTGTAGGGTGGCAGTAGTGGAGGCTGGCAGTAGTGTAGGGTGGCGGTAGTGTAGGGTGGCAGTAGTGTAGGGTGGCAGTAGTGTAGAGTGGCAGTAGTGTAGGGTGGCTGTAGTGGAGAGTGGCAGTAGTGTAGGGTGGCAGTAGTGGAGGGTGACAGTAGTGGAGGGTGGCAGTAGTGGAGGGTGGCAGTAGTGTAGGGTGGCAGTAGTGTAGGGTGGCAGTAGTGGAGGGTGGCGGTAGTGGAGGGTGGCAGTAGTGGAGGGTGGCAGTAGTGGAGGGTGGTAGTAGTGTAGGGTGGCAGTAGTGGAGGGTGGCAGTAGTGTAGGGTGGCAGTAGTGGAGGTGGCAGTAGTGTAGGGTGGCAGTAGTGTAGGGTGGCAGTAGTGTAGGGTGGCAGTAGTGGAGGGGGCAGTAGTGTAGGGTGGCAGTAGTGTAGGGTGGCAGTAGTGTAGGGTGGCAGTAGTGGAGGGTGGCGGTAGTGGGGGGTGGTAGTAGTGGAGGGTGGCGGTAGTGTAGGGTGGCAGTAGTGGAGGGTGGCAGTAGTGGAGGGTGGCGGTAGTGTAGGGTGGCAGTAGTGGAGGGTGGCAGTAGTGTAGGGTGGCAGTAGTGGAGGGTGGCAGTAGTGGAGGGTGGCAGTAGTGGAGGGTGGCGGTAGTAGGGGGTGGTAGTAGTGGAGGGTGGCGGTAGTGTAGGGTGGCAGTAGTGGAGGGTGGCAGTAGTGGAGGGTGGCAGTAGAGTAGGGTGGCAGTAGTGGAGGGTGGCAGTAGTGGAAGGTGGCAGTAGTGGAGGGTGGCAGTAGTGGAGGGTTGTAGTAGTGTATGGTGGCGGTAGTGGAGGGTGGCAGTAGTGGAGGGTGGCAGTAGCGTAAAGTGGCGGTAGTGTAGGGTGGCAGTAGTGGAGGGTGGCGGTAGTGTAGGGTGGCGGTAGTGTAGGGTGGCGGTAGTGTAGGGTGGCAGTAGTGGAGGGTGGCAGTAGTGTAGGGTGGCAGTAGTGGAGGGTGGCAGTAGTGTAGGGTGGCAGTAGTGGAGGTGGCAGTAGTGTAGGGTGGCAGTAGTGTAGGGTGGCAGTAGTGTAGGGTGGCAGTAGTGGAGGGTGGCAGTAGTGTAGGGTGGCAGTAGTGCAGGGTGGCAGTAGTGAAGGGTGGCAGTAGTGGAAGGTGGCAGTAGCGTAGGGTGGCGGTAGTGTAGGGTGGCAGTAGTGGAGGGTGGCGGTAGTGTAGGGTGGCGGTAGTGTAGGGTGGCGGTAGTGTAGGGAGGCAGTAGTGGAGGGTGGCAGTAGTGTAGGGTGGCAGTAGTGGAGGGTGGCAGTAGTGTAGGGTGGCAGTAGTGCAGGGTGGCGGTAGTGTAGGGTGGCAGTATTGGAGGGTGGCAGTAGTGGAGGGTGGCGGTAGTGTAGGGTGGCAGTAGTGTATGGTGGCAGCAGTGTAGGGTGGCAGTAGTGTAGGGTGGCAGTAGTGCAGGGTGGCAGTAGTGTAGGGTGGCAGTAGTGTAGGGTGGCAGTAGTGGAGGGTGGCAGTAGTGGAGGGTGGCAGTAGTGGAGGATGGCAGTAGTGGAGGATGGCAGTAGTGGAGGATGGCAGTAGTGGAGGGTGGCAGTAGTGTAGGGTGGCAGTAGTGTAGGGTGGCAGTAGTGTAGGGTGGCAGTAGTGTAGGGTGGCAGTAGTGTAGGGTGGCAGTAGTGTAGGGTGGCAGTAGTGGAGGCTGGCAGTAGTGTAGGGTGGCGGTAGTGTAGGGTGGCAGTAGTGTAGGGTGGCAGTAGTGTAGGGTGGCAGTAGTGTAGGGTGGCTGTAGTGGAGAGTGGCAGTAGTGTAGGGTGGCAGTAGTGGAGGGTGACAGTAGTGGAGGGTGGCAGTAGTGGAGGGTGGCAGTAGTGTAGGGTGGCAGTAGTGTAGGGTGGCAGTAGTGGAGGGTGGCGGTAGTGGAGGGTGGCAGTAGTGGAGGGTGGCAGTAGCGTAGGGTGGCGGTAGTGTAGGGTGGCAGTAGTGGAGGGTGGCGGTAGTGTAGGGTGGCGGTAGTGTAGGGTGGCGGTAGTGTAGGGAGGCAGTAGTGGAGGGTGGCAGTAGTGTAGGGTGGCAGTAGTGGAGGGTGGCAGTAGTGTAGGGTGGCAGTAGTGGAGGTGGCAGTAGTGTAGGGTGGCAGTAGTGTAGGGTGGCAGTAGTGTAGGGTGGCAGTAGTGAAGGGTGGCAGTAGTGTAGGGTGGCAGTAGTGCAGGGTGGCAGTAGTGTAGGGTGGCAGTAGTGTAGGGTGGCAGTAGTGTAGGGTGGCAGTAGTGGAGGGTGGCAGTAGTGTAGGGTGGAAGTAGTGGAGGTGGCAGTAGTGTAGGGTGGCAGTAGTGTAGGGTGGCAGTAATGTAGGGTGGCAGTAGTGGAGGGTGGCAGTAGTGTAGGGTGGCAGTAGTGTAGGGTGGCAGTAGTGTAGGGTGGCAGTAGTGTAGGGTGGCAGTAGTGTAGGGTGGCAGTAGTGGAGGGTGGCAGTAGTGTAGGGTGGCAGTATTGGAGGGTGGCAGTAGTGGAGGGTGGCGGTAGTGTAGGGTGGCAGTAGTGTATGGTGGCAGCAGTGTAGGGTGGCAGTAGTGTAGGGTGGCAGTAGTGCAGGGTGGCAGTAGTGTAGGGTGGCAGTAGTGTAGGGTGGCAGTAGTGGAGGGTGGCAGTAGTGGAGGGTGGCAGTAGTGTAGGGTGGCAGTAGTGGAGGGTGGCAGTAGTGGAGGGTGGCAGTAGTGGAGGATGGCAGTAGTGGAGGGTGGCAGTAGTGTAGGGTGGCAGTAGTGTAGGGTGGCAGTAGTGTAGGGTGGCAGTAGTGTAGGGTGGCAGTAGTGTAGGGTGGCAGTAGTGTAGGGTAGCAGTAGTGGAGGCTGGCAGTAGTGTAGGGTGGCGGTAGTGTAGGGTGGCAGTAGTGTAGTGTGGCAGTAGTGTAGAGTGGCAGTAGTGTAGGGTGGCTGTAGTGGAGGGTGGCAGTAGTGTAGGGTGGCAGTAGTGGAGGGTGACAGTAGTGGAGGGTGGCAGTAGTGGAGGGTGGCAGTAGTGTAGGGTGGCAGTAGTGTAGGGTGGCAGTAGTGTAGGGTGGCAGTAGTGTAGGGTGGCAGTAGTGTAGGGTGGCTGTAGTGGAGGGTGGCAGTAGTGGAGGGTGGCAGTAGTGGAGGGTGGTAGTAGTGTAGGGTGGCAGTAGTGGAGGGTGGCAGTAGTGTAGGGTGGCAATAGTGGAGGTGGCAGTAGTGTAGGGTGGCAGTAGTGTAGGGTGGCAGTAGTGTAGGGTGGCAGGAGTGGAGGGGGCAGTAGTGTAGGGTGGCAGTAGTGTAGGGTGGCAGTAGTGGAGGGTGGCGGTAGTGGGGGGTGGTAGTAGTGGAGGGTGGCGGTAGTGTAGGGTGGCAGTAGTGGAGGGTGGCAGTAGTGGAGGGTGGCGGTAGTGTAGGGTGGCAGTAGTGGAGGGTGGCAGTAGTGTAGGGTGGCAGTAGTGGAGGGTGGCAGTAGTGGAGGGTGGCAGTAGTGGAGGGTGGCGGTAGTGTAGGGTGGCAGTAGTGGAGGGTGGCAGCAGTGGAGGGTGGCAGTAGTGTAGGGTGGCAGTAGTGGAGGGAGGCAGTAGTGGAAGGTGGCAGTAGTGGAGGGTGGCAGTAGTGGAGGGTTGTAGTAGTGTATGGTGGCGGTAGTGGAGGGTGGCAGTAGTGGAGGGTGGCAGTAGCGTAGGGTGGCGGTAGTGTAGGGTGGCAATAGTGGAGGGTGGCGGTAGTGTAGGGTGGCGGTAGTGTAGGGTGGCGGTAGTGTAGGGTGGCAGTAGTGGAGGGTGGCAGTAGTGTAGGGTGGCAGTAGTGGAGGGTGGCAGTAGTGTAGGGTGGCAGTAGTGGAGGTGGCAGTAGTGTAGGGTGGCAGTAGTGTAGGGTGGCAGTAGTGTAGGGTGGCAGTAGTGGAGGGTGGCAGTAGTGTAGGGTGGCAGTAGTGCAGGGTGGCAGTAGTGTAGGGTGGCAGTAGTGTTGGGTGGCAGTAGTGTAGGGTGGCAGTAGTGGAGGGTGGCAGTAGTGTAGGGTGGAAGTAGTGGAGGTGGCAGTAGTGTAGGGTGGCAGTAGTGTAGGGTGGCAGTAATGTAGGGTGACAGTAGTGCAGGGTGGCAGTAGTGTAGGGTGGCAGTAGTGTAGGGTGGCAGTAGTGCAGGGTGGCGGTAGTGTAGGGTGGCAGTATTGGATGGTGGCAGTAGTGGAGGGTGGCGGTAGTGTAGGGTGGCAGTAGTGTATGGTGGCAGCAGTGTAGGGTGGCAGTAGTGTAGGGTGGCAGTAGTGCAGGGTGGCAGTAGTGTAGGGTGGCAGTAGTGTAGGGTGGCAGTAGTGAAGGGTGGCAGTAGTGGAGGGTGGCAGTAGAGGAGGATGGCAGTAGTGGAGGGTGGCAGTAGTGTAGGGTGGCAGTAGTGTAGGGTGGCAGTAGTGTAGGGTGGCAGTAGTGTAGGGTGGCAATAGTGTAGGGTGGCAGTAGTGTAGGGTGGCAGTAGTGGAGGCTGGCAGTAGTGTAGGGTGGGGGTAGTGTAGGGTGGCAGTAGTGTAGGGTGGCAGTAGTGTAGTGGCAGTAGTGTAGGGTGGATGTAGTGGAGGGTGGCAATAGTGTAAAGTGGCAGTTGTGGAGGGTGACAGTAGTGGAGGGTGGCAGTAGTGGAGGGTGGCAGTAGTGTAGGGTGGCAGTAGTGTAGGGTGGCAGTAGTGGAGGGTGGCAGTAGTGGAGGGTGGCGGTAGTGGGGGGTGGTAGTAGTGGAGGGTGGCGGTAGTGTAGGGTGGCAGTAGTGGAGGGTGGCAGTAGTGGAGGGTGGCAGTAGTGTAGGGTGGCAGTAGTGGAGGGTGGCAGTAGTGGAAGGTGGCAGTAGTGGAGGGTGGCAGTTGTGGAGGGTGGTAGTAGTGTATGGTGGCGGTAGTGGAGGGTGGCAGTAGTGGAGGGTGGCAGTAGCGTAGGGTGGCGGTAGTGTAGGGTGGCAGTAGTGGAGGGTGGCAGTAGTGGAGGGTGGCAGTAGTGGAGGGTGGCAGTAGTGTAGGGTGGCAGTAGTGGAGGGTGGCAGTAGTGGAAGGTGGCAGTAGTGGAGGGTGGCAGTAGTGGAGGGTGGTAGTAGTGTATGGTGGCGGTAGTGGAGGGTGGCAGTAGTGGAGGGTGGCAGTAGTGGAAGGTGGCAGTAGTGGAGGATGGCAGTAGTGTAGGGTGGCAGTAGTGGAGGGTGGCAGTAGTGGAGGGTGGCAGTAGTGGAGGGTGGCGGTAGTGGGGGGTGGTAGTAGTGGAGGGTGGCGGTAGTGTAGGGTGGCAGTAGTGGAGGGTGGCAGTAGTGGAGGGTGGAAGTAGTGTAGGGTGGCAGTAGTGGAGGGTGGCAGTAGTGGAAGGTGGCGGTAGTGTAGGGTGGCAGTAGTGTATGGTGGCAGCAGTGAAGGGTGGCAGTAGTGTAGGGTGGCAGTAGTGCAGGGTGGCAGTAGTGTAGGGTGGCAGTAGTGTAGGGTGGCAGTAGTGGAGGGTGGCAGTAGTGGAGGGTGGCAGTAGTGTAGGGTGGCAGTAGTGGAGGGTGGCAGTAGTGGAGGGTGGCAGTAGTGTAGGGTGGCAGTAGTGGAGGGTGGCAGTAGTGTAGGGTGGCAGTAGTGGAGGGTGGCAGTAGTGGAGGGTGGCAGTAGTGGAGGGTGGCAGTAGTGTAGGGTGGCAGTAGTGTAGGGTTGCAGTAGTGTAGGGTGGCAGTAGTGGAGGGGGCAGTAGTGTAGGGTGGCAGTAGTGTAGGGTGGCAGTAGTGTAGCGTGGCAGTAGTGGAGGGTGTCGGTAGTTGGGGGTGGTAGTAGTGGAGGGTGGCGGTAGTGTAGGGTGGCAGTAGTGGAGGGTGGCAGTAGTGTAGGGTGGCAGTAGTGGAGGGTGGCGCTAGTGGGGGGGTGGTAGTAGTGGAGGGTGGCGGTAGTGTAGGGTGGCAGTAGTGGAGGGTGGCAGTAGTGGAGGGTGGCGGTAGTGTAGGGTGGCAGTAGTGGAGGGTGGCAGTAGTGTAGGGTGGAAGTAGTGGAGGGTGGCAGTAGTGGAGGGTGGCAGTAGTGGAGGGTGGCGGTAGTGGGGGGTGGTAGTAGTGGAGGGTGGCGGTAGTGTAGGGTGGCAGTAGTGGAGGGTGGCAGTAGTGTAGGGTGGCAGTACTGGAGGGTGGCGGTAGTGGAGGGTGGCAGTAGTGGAGGGTGGCAGTAGTGGAGGGTGGCAGTAGTGTAGGGTGGCAGTAGTGGAGGGTGGCAGTAGTGTAGGGTGGCAGTAGTGGAGGTGGCAGTAGTGTAGGGTGGCAGTAGTGTAGGGTTGCAGTAGTGTAGGGTGGCAGTAGTGGAGGGGGCAGTAGTGTAGGGTGGCAGTAGTGTAGGGTAGCAGTAGTGTAGCGTGGCAGTAGTGGAGGGTGGCGGTAGTGGGGGGTGGTAGTAGTGGAGGGTGGCGGTAGTGTAGGGTGGCAGTAGTGGAGGGTGGCAGTAGTGGAGGGTGGCGGTAGTGTAGGGTGGCATTAGTGGAGGGTGGCAGTAGTGTAGGGTGGCAGTAGTGGAGGGTGGCAGTAGTGGAGGGTGGCAGTAGTGGAGGGTGGCGGTAGTGGGGGGTGGTAGTAGTGGAGGGTGGCGGTAGTGTAGGGTGGCAGTAGTGGAGGGTGGCAGTAGTGGAAGGTGGCAGTAGTGGAGGGTGGCAGTAGTGGAGGGTTGTAGTAGTGTATGGTGGCGGTAGTGGAGGGTGGCAGTAGTGGAGGGTGGCAATAGTGGAGGGTGGCAGTAGTGGAGGGTGGCAGTAGTGGAGGGTGGCAGTAGTGGAGGGTGGCAGTAGTGGAGGGTGGCAGTAGTGTAGGGTGGCAGTAGTGGAGGGTGGCAGTTGTGGAAGGTGGCAGTAGTGGAGGGTGGCAGTAGTGGAGGGTTGTAGTAGTGTATGGTGGCGGTAGTGGAGGGTGGCAGTAGTGGAGGGTGGCAGTAGCGTAGGGTGGCGGTAGTGTAGGGTGGCAGTAGTGGAGGGTGGCGGTAGTGTAGGGTGGCGGTAGTGTAGGGTGGCGGTAGTGTAGGGTGGCAGTAGTGGAGGGTGGCAGTAGTGTAGGGTGGCAGTAGTGGAGGGTGGCAGTAGTGTAGGGTGGCAGTAGTGGAGGTGGCAGTAGTGTAGGGTGGCAGTAGTGTAGGGTGGCAGTAGTGTAGGGTGGCAGTAGTGGAGGGTGGCAGTAGTGTAGGGTGGCAGTAGTGCTGGGTGGCAGTAGTGGAGGGTGGCAGTAGTGGAGGGTGGCAGTAGTGGAGGGTGGCAGTAGCGTAGGGTGGCGGTAGTGTAGGGTGGCAGTAGTGGAGGGTGGCGGTAGTGTAGGGTGGCGGTAGTGTAGGGTGGCGGTAGTGTAGGGTGGCAGTAGTGGAGGGTGGCAGTAGTGTAGGGTGGCAGTAGTGGAGGGTGGCAGTAGTGTAGGGTGGCAGTAGTGGAGGTGGCAGTAGTGTAGGGTGGCAGTAGTGTAGGGTGGCAGTAGTGTAGGGTGGCAGTAGTGGAGGGTGGCAGTAGTGTAGGGTGGCAGTAGTGCAGGGTGGCAGTAGTGGAGGGTGGCAGTAGTGGAGGGTGGCAGTAGCGTAGGGTGGCGGTAGTGTAGGGTGGCAGTAGTGGAGGGTGGCGGTAGTGTAGGGTGGCGGTAGTGTAGGGAGGCAGTAGTGGAGGGTGGCAGTAGTGTAGGGTGGCAGTAGTGGAGGGTGGCAGTAGTGTAGGGTGGCAGTAGTGGAGGTGGCAGTAGTGTAGGGTGGCAGTAGTGTAGGGTGGCAGTAGTGTAGGGTGGCAGTAGTGGAGGGTGGCAGTAGTGTAGGGTGGCAGTAGTGCAGGGTGGCAGTAGTTTAGGGTGGCAGTAGTGTAGGGTGGCAGTAGTGTAGGGTGGCAGTAGTGGAGGGTGGCAGTAGTGTAGGGTGGAAGTAGTGGAGGTGGCAGTAGTGTAGGGTGGCAGTAGTGTAGGGTGGCAGTAATGTAGGGTGGCAGTAGTGGAGGGTGGCAGTAGTGTAGGGTGGCAGTAGTGTAGGGTGGCAGTAGTGTAGGGTGGCAGTAGTGTAGGGTGGCAGTAGTGTAGGGTGGCAGTAGTGGAGGGTGGCATTAGTGTAGGGTGGCAGTATTGGAGGGTGGCAGTAGTGGAGGGTGGCGGTAGTGTAGGGTGGCAGTAGTGTATGGTGGCAGCAGTGTAGGGTGGCAGTAGTGTAGGGTGGCAGTAGTGCAGGGTGGCAGTAGTGTAGGGTGGCAGTAGTGTAGGGTGGCAGTAGTGGAGGGTGGCAGTAGTGGAGGGTGGCAGTAGTGGAGGATGGCAGTAGTGGAGGGTGGCAGTAGTGTAGGGTGGCAGTAGTGTAGGGTGGCAGTAGTGTAGGGTGGCAGTAGTGTAGGTTGGCAGTAGTGTAGGGTGGCAGTAGTGGAGGCTGGCAGTAGTGTAGGGTGGCGGTAGTGTAGGGTGGCAGTAGTGTAGGGTGGCAGTAGTGTAGAGTGGCAGTAGTGTAGGGTGGCTGTAGTGGAGGGTGGCAGTAGTGTAGGGTGGCAGTAGTGGAGGGTGACAGTAGTGGAGGGTGGCAGTAGTGGAGGGTGGCAGTAGTGTAGGGTGGCAGTAGTGTAGGGTGGCAGTAGTGGAGGGTGGCTGTAGTGGAGGGTGGCAGTAGTGGAGGGTGGCAGTAGTGGAGGGTGGCAGTAGTGGAGGGTGGCAGTAGTGTAGGGTGGCAATAGTGGAGGTGGCAGTAGTGTAGGGTGGCAGTAGTGTAGGGTGGCAGTAGTGTAGGGTGGCAGGAGTGGAGGGGGCAGTAGTGTAGGGTGGCAGTAGTGTAGGGTGGCAGTAGTGTAGGGTGGCAGTAGTGGAGGGTGGCGGTAGTGGGGGGTGGTAGTAGTGGAGGGTGGCGGTAGTGTAGGGTGGCAGTAGTGGAGGGTGGCAGTAGTGGAGGGTGGCGGTAGTGTAGGGTGGCAGTAGTGGAGGGTGGCAGTAGTGTACGGTGGCAGTAGTGGAGGGTGGCAGTAGTGGAGGGTGGCAGTAGTGGAGGGTGGCGGTAGTGGGGGGTGGTAGTAGTGGAGGGTGGCGGTAGTGTAGGGTGGCAGTAGTGGAGGGTGGCAGTAGTGTAGGGTGGCAGTAGTGGAGGGTGGCAGTAGTGGAAGGTGGCAGTAGTGGAGGGTGGCAGTAGTGGAGGGTTGTAGTAGTGTATGGTGGCGGTAGTGGAGGGTGGCAGTAGTGGAGGGTGGCAGTAGCGTAGGGTGACGGTAGTGTAGGGTGGCAGTAGTGGAGGGTGGCGGTAGTGTATGGTGGCGGTAGTGTAGGGTGGCGGTAGTGTAGGGTGGCAGTAGTGGAGGGTGGCAGTAGTGTAGGGTGGCAGTAGTGGAGGGTGGCAGTAGTGTAGGGTGGCAGTAGTGGAGGTGGCAGTAGTGTAGGGTGGCAGTAGTGTAGGGTGGCAGAAGTGTAGGGTGGCAGTAGTGGAGGGTGGCAGTAGTGTAGGGTGGCAGTAGTGCAGGGTGGCAGTAGTGTAGGGTGGCAGTAGTGTAGGGTGGCAGTAGTGTAGGGTGGCAGTAGTGGAGGGTGGCAGTAGTGTAGGGTGGAAGTAGTGGAGGTGGCAGTAGTGTAGGGTGGCAGTAGTGTAGGGTGGCAGTAATGTAGGGTGGCAGTAGTGCAGGGTGGCAGTAGTGTAGGGTGGCAGTAGTGTAGGGTGGCAGTAGTGCAGGGTGGCGGTAGTGTAGGGTGGCAGTATTGGATGGTGGCAGTAGTGGAGGGTGGCGGTAGTGTAGGGTGGCAGTAGTGTATGGTGGCAGCAGTGTAGGGTGGCAGTAATGTAGGGTGGCAGTAGTGCAGGGTGGCAGTAGTGGAGGGTGGCAGTAGTGGAGGGTTGTAGTAGTGTATGGTGGCGGTAGTGGAGGGTGGCAGTAGTGGAGGGTGGCAGTAGCGTAGGGTGGCGGTAGTGTAGGGTGGCAGTAGTGGAGGGTGGCGGTAGTGTAGGGTGGCGGTAGTGTAGGGTGGCGGTAGTGTAGGGTGGCAGTAGTGGAGGGTGGCAGTAGTGTAGGGTGGCAGTAGTGGAGGGTGGCAGTAGTGTAGGGTGGCAGTAGTGGAGGTGGCAGTAGTGTAGGGTGGCAGTAGTGTAGGGTGGCAGTAGTGTAGGGTGGCAGTAGTGGAGGGTGGCAGTAGTGTAGGGTGGCAGTAGTGCAGGGTGGCAGTAGTGGAGGGAGGCAGTAGTGGAGGGTGGCAGTAGTGGAGGGTGGCAGTAGCGTAGGGTGGCGGTAGTTTAGGGTGGCAGTAGTGGAGGGTGGCGGTAGTGTAGGGTGGCGGTAGTGTAGGGTGGCGGTAGTGTAGGGTGGCAGTAGTGGAGGGTGGCAGTAGTGTAGGGTGGCAGTAGTGGAGGGTGGCAGTAGTGTAGGGTGGCAGTAGTGGAGGTGGCAGTAGTGTAGGGTGGCAGTAGTGTTGGGTGGCAGTAGTGTAGGGTGGCAGTAGTGGAGGGTGGCAGTAGTGTAGGGTGGCAGTAGTGCAGGGTGGCAGTAGTGGAGGGTGGCAGTAGTGGAGGGTGGCAGTAGCGTAGGGTGGCGGTAGTGTAGGGTGGCAGTAGTGGAGGGTGGCGGTAGTGTAGGGTGGCGGTAGTGTAGGGAGGCAGTAGTGGAGGGTGGCAGTAGTGTAGGGTGGCAGTAGTGGAGGGTGGCAGTAGTGTAGGGTGGCAGTAGTGGAGGTGGCAGTAGTGTAGGGTGGCAGTAGTGTAGGGTGGCAGTAGTGTAGGGTGGCAGTAGTGTAGGGTGGCAGTAGTGGAGGGTGGCAGTAGTGTAGGGTGGCAGTAGTGCAGGGTGGCAGTAGTTTAGGGTGGCAGTAGTGTAGGGTGGCAGTAGTGTAGGGTGGCAGTAGTGGAGGGTGGCAGTAGTGTAGGGTGGAAGTAGTGGAGGTGGCAGTAGTGTAGGGTGGCAGTAGTGTAGGGTGGCAGTAATGTAGGGTGGCAGTAGTGGAGGGTGGCAGTAGTGTAGGGTGGCAGTAGTGTAGGGTGGCAGTAGTGTAGGGTGGCAGTAGTGTAGGGTGGCAGTAGTGTAGGGTGGCAGTAGTGGAGGGTGGCGGTAGTGGGGGGTGGTAGTAGTGGAGGGTGGCGGTAGTGTAGGGTGGCAGTAGTGGAGGGTGGCAGTAGTGGAGGGTGGCGGTAGTGTAGGGTGGCAGTAGTGGAGGGTGGCAGTAGTGTAGGGTGGCAGTAGTGGTGGGTGGCAGTAGTGGAGGGTGGCAGTAGTGGAGGGTGGCGGTAGTGGGGGGTGGTAGTAGTGGAGGGTGGCGGTAGTGTAGGGTGGCAGTAGTGGAGGGTGGCAGCAGTGGAGGGTGGCAGTAGTGTAGGGTGGCAGTAGTGGAGGGTGGCAGTAGTGGAAGGTGGCAGTAGTGGAGGGTGGCAGTAGTGGAGGGTTGTAGTAGTGTATGGTGGCGGTAGTGGAGGGTGGCAGTAGTGGAGGGTGGCAGTAGCGTAGGGTGACGGTAGTGTAGGGTGGCAGTAGTGGAGGGTGGCGGTAGTGTATGGTGGCGGTAGTGTAGGGTGGCGGTAGTGTAGGGTGGCAGTAGTGGAGGGTGGCAGTAGTGTAGGGTGGCAGTAGTGGAGGGTGGCAGTAGTGTAGGGTGGCAGTAGTGGAGGGTGGCAGTAGTGTAGGGTGGCAGTAGTGGAGGGTGGCAGTAGTGGAGGGTGGCAGTAGTGGAGGGTGGCAGTAGTGTAGGGTGGCAGTAGTGTAGGGTTGCAGTAGTGTAGGGTGGCAGTAGTGGAGGGGGCAGTAGTGTAGGGTGGCAGTAGTGTAGGGTGGCAGTAGTGTAGCGTGGCAGTAGTGGAGGGTGTCGGTAGTTGGGGGTGGTAGTAGTGGAGGGTGGCGGTAGTGTAGGGTGGCAGTAGTGGAGGGTGGCAGTAGTGTAGGGTGGCAGTAGTGGAGGGTGGCGCTAGTGGGGGGGTGGTAGTAGTGGAGGGTGGCGGTAGTGTAGGGTGGCAGTAGTGGAGGGTGGCAGTAGTGGAGGGTGGCGGTAGTGTAGGGTGGCAGTAGTGGAGGGTGGCAGTAGTGTAGGGTGGAAGTAGTGGAGGGTGGCAGTAGTGGAGGGTGGCAGTAGTGGAGGGTGGCGGTAGTGGGGGGTGGTAGTAGTGGAGGGTGGCGGTAGTGTAGGGTGGCAGTAGTGGAGGGTGGCAGTAGTGTAGGGTGGCAGTACTGGAGGGTGGCGGTAGTGGAGGGTGGCAGTAGTGGAGGGTGGCAGTAGTGGAGGGTGGCAGTAGTGTAGGGTGGCAGTAGTGGAGGGTGGCAGTAGTGTAGGGTGGCAGTAGTGGAGGTGGCAGTAGTGTAGGGTGGCAGTAGTGTAGGGTTGCAGTAGTGTAGGGTGGCAGTAGTGGAGGGGGCAGTAGTGTAGGGTGGCAGTAGTGTAGGGTAGCAGTAGTGTAGCGTGGCAGTAGTGGAGGGTGGCGGTAGTGGGGGGTGGTAGTAGTGGAGGGTGGCGGTAGTGTAGGGTGGCAGTAGTGGAGGGTGGCAGTAGTGGAGGGTGGCGGTAGTGTAGGGTGGCATTAGTGGAGGGTGGCAGTAGTGTAGGGTGGCAGTAGTGGAGGGTGGCAGTAGTGGAGGGTGGCAGTAGTGGAGGGTGGCGGTAGTGGGGGGTGGTAGTAGTGGAGGGTGGCGGTAGTGTAGGGTGGCAGTAGTGGAGGGTGGCAGTAGTGGAAGGTGGCAGTAGTGGAGGGTGGCAGTAGTGGAGGGTTGTAGTAGTGTATGGTGGCGGTAGTGGAGGGTGGCAGTAGTGGAGGGTGGCAATAGTGGAGGGTGGCAGTAGTGGAGGGTGGCAGTAGTGGAGGGTGGCAGTAGTGGAGGGTGGCAGTAGTGGAGGGTGGCAGTAGTGTAGGGTGGCAGTAGTGGAGGGTGGCAGTTGTGGAAGGTGGCAGTAGTGGAGGGTGGCAGTAGTGGAGGGTTGTAGTAGTGTATGGTGGCGGTAGTGGAGGGTGGCAGTAGTGGAGGGTGGCAGTAGCGTAGGGTGGCGGTAGTGTAGGGTGGCAGTAGTGGAGGGTGGCGGTAGTGTAGGGTGGCGGTAGTGTAGGGTGGCGGTAGTGTAGGGTGGCAGTAGTGGAGGGTGGCAGTAGTGTAGGGTGGCAGTAGTGGAGGGTGGCAGTAGTGTAGGGTGGCAGTAGTGGAGGTGGCAGTAGTGTAGGGTGGCAGTAGTGTAGGGTGGCAGTAGTGTAGGGTGGCAGTAGTGGAGGGTGGCAGTAGTGTAGGGTGGCAGTAGTGCTGGGTGGCAGTAGTGGAGGGTGGCAGTAGTGTAGGGTGGCAGTAGTGGAGGGTGGCAGTAGTGTAGGGTGGCAGTAGTGGAGGGTGGCAGTAGTGTAGGGTGGCAGTAGTGGAGGGTGGCAGTAGTGGAGGGTGGCAGTAGTGGAGGGTGGCAGTAGTGTAGGGTGGCAGTAGTGTAGGGTTGCAGTAGTGTAGGGTGGCAGTAGTGGAGGGGGCAGTAGTGTAGGGTGGCAGTAGTGTAGGGTGGCAGTAGTGTAGCGTGGCAGTAGTGGAGGGTGTCGGTAGTTGGGGGTGGTAGTAGTGGAGGGTGGCGGTAGTGTAGGGTGGCAGTAGTGGAGGGTGGCAGTAGTGTAGGGTGGCAGTAGTGGAGGGTGGCGCTAGTGGGGGGGTGGTAGTAGTGGAGGGTGGCGGTAGTGTAGGGTGGCAGTAGTGGAGGGTGGCAGTAGTGGAGGGTGGCGGTAGTGTAGGGTGGCAGTAGTGGAGGGTGGCAGTAGTGTAGGGTGGAAGTAGTGGAGGGTGGCAGTAGTGGAGGGTGGCAGTAGTGGAGGGTGGCGGTAGTGGGGGGTGGTAGTAGTGGAGGGTGGCGGTAGTGTAGGGTGGCAGTAGTGGAGGGTGGCAGTAGTGTAGGGTGGCAGTACTGGAGGGTGGCGGTAGTGGAGGGTGGCAGTAGTGGAGGGTGGCAGTAGTGGAGGGTGGCAGTAGTGTAGGGTGGCAGTAGTGGAGGGTGGCAGTAGTGTAGGGTGGCAGTAGTGGAGGTGGCAGTAGTGTAGGGTGGCAGTAGTGTAGGGTTGCAGTAGTGTAGGGTGGCAGTAGTGGAGGGGGCAGTAGTGTAGGGTGGCAGTAGTGTAGGGTAGCAGTAGTGTAGCGTGGCAGTAGTGGAGGGTGGCGGTAGTGGGGGGTGGTAGTAGTGGAGGGTGGCGGTAGTGTAGGGTGGCAGTAGTGGAGGGTGGCAGTAGTGGAGGGTGGCGGTAGTGTAGGGTGGCATTAGTGGAGGGTGGCAGTAGTGTAGGGTGGCAGTAGTGGAGGGTGGCAGTAGTGGAGGGTGGCAGTAGTGGAGGGTGGCGGTAGTGGGGGGTGGTAGTAGTGGAGGGTGGCGGTAGTGTAGGGTGGCAGTAGTGGAGGGTGGCAGTAGTGGAAGGTGGCAGTAGTGGAGGGTGGCAGTAGTGGAGGGTTGTAGTAGTGTATGGTGGCGGTAGTGGAGGGTGGCAGTAGTGGAGGGTGGCAATAGTGGAGGGTGGCAGTAGTGGAGGGTGGCAGTAGTGGAGGGTGGCAGTAGTGGAGGGTGGCAGTAGTGGAGGGTGGCAGTAGTGTAGGGTGGCAGTAGTGGAGGGTGGCAGTTGTGGAAGGTGGCAGTAGTGGAGGGTGGCAGTAGTGGAGGGTTGTAGTAGTGTATGGTGGCGGTAGTGGAGGGTGGCAGTAGTGGAGGGTGGCAGTAGCGTAGGGTGGCGGTAGTGTAGGGTGGCAGTAGTGGAGGGTGGCGGTAGTGTAGGGTGGCGGTAGTGTAGGGTGGCGGTAGTGTAGGGTGGCAGTAGTGGAGGGTGGCAGTAGTGTAGGGTGGCAGTAGTGGAGGGTGGCAGTAGTGTAGGGTGGCAGTAGTGGAGGTGGCAGTAGTGTAGGGTGGCAGTAGTGTAGGGTGGCAGTAGTGTAGGGTGGCAGTAGTGGAGGGTGGCAGTAGTGTAGGGTGGCAGTAGTGCTGGGTGGCAGTAGTGGAGGGTGGCAGTAGTGGAGGGTGGCAGTAGTGGAGGGTGGCAGTAGCGTAGGGTGGCGGTAGTGTAGGGTGGCAGTAGTGGAGGGTGGCGGTAGTGTAGGGTGGCGGTAGTGTAGGGTGGCGGTAGTGTAGGGTGGCAGTAGTGGAGGGTGGCAGTAGTGTAGGGTGGCAGTAGTGGAGGGTGGCAGTAGTGTAGGGTGGCAGTAGTGGAGGTGGCAGTAGTGTAGGGTGGCAGTAGTGTAGGGTGGCTGTAGTGTAGGGTGGCAGTAGTGGAGGGTGGCAGTAGTGTAGGGTGGCAGTAGTGGAGGGTGGCAGTAGTGTAGGGTGGCAGTAGTGGAGGTGGCAGTAGTGTAGGGTGGCAGTAGTGTAGGGTGGCAGTAGTGTAGGGTGGCAGTAGCGTAGGGTGGCGGTAGTGTAGGGTGGCAGTAGTGGAGGGTGGCGGTAGTGTAGGGTGGCGGTAGTGTAGGGAGGCAGTAGTGGAGGGTGGCAGTAGTGTAGGGTGGCAGTAGTGGAGGGTGGCAGTAGTGTAGGGTGGCAGTAGTGGAGGTGGCAGTAGTGTAGGGTGGCAGTAGTGTAGGGTGGCAGTAGTGTAGGGTGGCAGTAGTGGAGGGTGGCAGTAGTGTAGGGTGGCAGTAGTGCAGGGTGGCAGTAGTTTAGGGTGGCAGTAGTGTAGGGTGGCAGTAGTGTAGGGTGGCAGTAGTGGAGGGTGGCAGTAGTGTAGGGTGGAAGTAGTGGAGGTGGCAGTAGTGTAGGGTGGCAGTAGTGTAGGGTGGCAGTAATGTAGGGTGGCAGTAGTGGAGGGTGGCAGTAGTGTAGGGTGGCAGTAGTGTAGGGTGGCAGTAGTGTAGGGTGGCAGTAGTGTAGGGTGGCAGTAGTGTAGGGTGGCAGTAGTGGAGGGTGGCATTAGTGTAGGGTGGCAGTATTGGAGGGTGGCAGTAGTGGAGGGTGGCGGTAGTGTAGGGTGGCAGTAGTGTATGGTGGCAGCAGTGTAGGGTGGCAGTAGTGTAGGGTGGCAGTAGTGCAGGGTGGCAGTAGTGTAGGGTGGCAGTAGTGTAGGGTGGCAGTAGTGGAGGGTGGCAGTAGTGGAGGGTGGCAGTAGTGGAGGATGGCAGTAGTGGAGGGTGGCAGTAGTGTAGGGTGGCAGTAGTGTAGGGTGGCAGTAGTGTAGGGTGGCAGTAGTGTAGGTTGGCAGTAGTGTAGGGTGGCAGTAGTGGAGGCTGGCAGTAGTGTAGGGTGGCGGTAGTGTAGGGTGGCAGTAGTGTAGGGTGGCAGTAGTGTAGAGTGGCAGTAGTGTAGGGTGGCTGTAGTGGAGGGTGGCAGTAGTGTAGGGTGGCAGTAGTGGAGGGTGACAGTAGTGGAGGGTGGCAGTAGTGGAGGGTGGCAGTAGTGTAGGGTGGCAGTAGTGTAGGGTGGCAGTAGTGGAGGGTGGCTGTAGTGGAGGGTGGCAGTAGTGGAGGGTGGCAGTAGTGGAGGGTGGCAGTAGTGGAGGGTGGCAGTAGTGTAGGGTGGCAATAGTGGAGGTGGCAGTAGTGTAGGGTGGCAGTAGTGTAGGGTGGCAGTAGTGTAGGGTGGCAGGAGTGGAGGGGGCAGTAGTGTAGGGTGGCAGTAGTGTAGGGTGGCAGTAGTGTAGGGTGGCAGTAGTGGAGGGTGGCGGTAGTGGGGGGTGGTAGTAGTGGAGGGTGGCGGTAGTGTAGGGTGGCAGTAGTGGAGGGTGGCAGTAGTGGAGGGTGGCGGTAGTGTAGGGTGGCAGTAGTGGAGGGTGGCAGTAGTGTACGGTGGCAGTAGTGGAGGGTGGCAGTAGTGGAGGGTGGCAGTAGTGGAGGGTGGCGGTAGTGGGGGGTGGTAGTAGTGGAGGGTGGCGGTAGTGTAGGGTGGCAGTAGTGGAGGGTGGCAGTAGTGTAGGGTGGCAGTAGTGGAGGGTGGCAGTAGTGGAAGGTGGCAGTAGTGGAGGGTGGCAGTAGTGGAGGGTTGTAGTAGTGTATGGTGGCGGTAGTGGAGGGTGGCAGTAGTGGAGGGTGGCAGTAGCGTAGGGTGACGGTAGTGTAGGGTGGCAGTAGTGGAGGGTGGCGGTAGTGTATGGTGGCGGTAGTGTAGGGTGGCGGTAGTGTAGGGTGGCAGTAGTGGAGGGTGGCAGTAGTGTAGGGTGGCAGTAGTGGAGGGTGGCAGTAGTGTAGGGTGGCAGTAGTGGAGGTGGCAGTAGTGTAGGGTGGCAGTAGTGTAGGGTGGCAGAAGTGTAGGGTGGCAGTAGTGGAGGGTGGCAGTAGTGTAGGGTGGCAGTAGTGCAGGGTGGCAGTAGTGTAGGGTGGCAGTAGTGTAGGGTGGCAGTAGTGTAGGGTGGCAGTAGTGGAGGGTGGCAGTAGTGTAGGGTGGAAGTAGTGGAGGTGGCAGTAGTGTAGGGTGGCAGTAGTGTAGGGTGGCAGTAATGTAGGGTGGCAGTAGTGCAGGGTGGCAGTAGTGTAGGGTGGCAGTAGTGTAGGGTGGCAGTAGTGCAGGGTGGCGGTAGTGTAGGGTGGCAGTATTGGATGGTGGCAGTAGTGGAGGGTGGCGGTAGTGTAGGGTGGCAGTAGTGTATGGTGGCAGCAGTGTAGGGTGGCAGTAATGTAGGGTGGCAGTAGTGCAGGGTGGCAGTAGTGGAGGGTGGCAGTAGTGGAGGGTTGTAGTAGTGTATGGTGGCGGTAGTGGAGGGTGGCAGTAGTGGAGGGTGGCAGTAGCGTAGGGTGGCGGTAGTGTAGGGTGGCAGTAGTGGAGGGTGGCGGTAGTGTAGGGTGGCGGTAGTGTAGGGTGGCGGTAGTGTAGGGTGGCAGTAGTGGAGGGTGGCAGTAGTGTAGGGTGGCAGTAGTGGAGGGTGGCAGTAGTGTAGGGTGGCAGTAGTGGAGGTGGCAGTAGTGTAGGGTGGCAGTAGTGTAGGGTGGCAGTAGTGTAGGGTGGCAGTAGTGGAGGGTGGCAGTAGTGTAGGGTGGCAGTAGTGCAGGGTGGCAGTAGTGGAGGGAGGCAGTAGTGGAGGGTGGCAGTAGTGGAGGGTGGCAGTAGCGTAGGGTGGCGGTAGTTTAGGGTGGCAGTAGTGGAGGGTGGCGGTAGTGTAGGGTGGCGGTAGTGTAGGGTGGCGGTAGTGTAGGGTGGCAGTAGTGGAGGGTGGCAGTAGTGTAGGGTGGCAGTAGTGGAGGGTGGCAGTAGTGTAGGGTGGCAGTAGTGGAGGTGGCAGTAGTGTAGGGTGGCAGTAGTGTTGGGTGGCAGTAGTGTAGGGTGGCAGTAGTGGAGGGTGGCAGTAGTGTAGGGTGGCAGTAGTGCAGGGTGGCAGTAGTGGAGGGTGGCAGTAGTGGAGGGTGGCAGTAGCGTAGGGTGGCGGTAGTGTAGGGTGGCAGTAGTGGAGGGTGGCGGTAGTGTAGGGTGGCGGTAGTGTAGGGAGGCAGTAGTGGAGGGTGGCAGTAGTGTAGGGTGGCAGTAGTGGAGGGTGGCAGTAGTGTAGGGTGGCAGTAGTGGAGGTGGCAGTAGTGTAGGGTGGCAGTAGTGTAGGGTGGCAGTAGTGTAGGGTGGCAGTAGTGTAGGGTGGCAGTAGTGGAGGGTGGCAGTAGTGTAGGGTGGCAGTAGTGCAGGGTGGCAGTAGTTTAGGGTGGCAGTAGTGTAGGGTGGCAGTAGTGTAGGGTGGCAGTAGTGGAGGGTGGCAGTAGTGTAGGGTGGAAGTAGTGGAGGTGGCAGTAGTGTAGGGTGGCAGTAGTGTAGGGTGGCAGTAATGTAGGGTGGCAGTAGTGGAGGGTGGCAGTAGTGTAGGGTGGCAGTAGTGTAGGGTGGCAGTAGTGTAGGGTGGCAGTAGTGTAGGGTGGCAGTAGTGTAGGGTGGCAGTAGTGGAGGGTGGCGGTAGTGGGGGGTGGTAGTAGTGGAGGGTGGCGGTAGTGTAGGGTGGCAGTAGTGGAGGGTGGCAGTAGTGGAGGGTGGCGGTAGTGTAGGGTGGCAGTAGTGGAGGGTGGCAGTAGTGTAGGGTGGCAGTAGTGGTGGGTGGCAGTAGTGGAGGGTGGCAGTAGTGGAGGGTGGCGGTAGTGGGGGGTGGTAGTAGTGGAGGGTGGCGGTAGTGTAGGGTGGCAGTAGTGGAGGGTGGCAGCAGTGGAGGGTGGCAGTAGTGTAGGGTGGCAGTAGTGGAGGGTGGCAGTAGTGGAAGGTGGCAGTAGTGGAGGGTGGCAGTAGTGGAGGGTTGTAGTAGTGTATGGTGGCGGTAGTGGAGGGTGGCAGTAGTGGAGGGTGGCAGTAGCGTAGGGTGACGGTAGTGTAGGGTGGCAGTAGTGGAGGGTGGCGGTAGTGTATGGTGGCGGTAGTGTAGGGTGGCGGTAGTGTAGGGTGGCAGTAGTGGAGGGTGGCAGTAGTGTAGGGTGGCAGTAGTGGAGGGTGGCAGTAGTGTAGGGTGGCAGTTGTGGAAGGTGGCAGTAGTGGAGGGTGGCAGTAGTGGAGGGTTGTAGTAGTGTATGGTGGCGGTAGTGGAGGGTGGCAGTAGTGGAGGGTGGCAGTAGCGTAGGGTGGCGGTAGTGTAGGGTGGCAGTAGTGGAGGGTGGCGGTAGTGTAGGGTGGCGGTAGTGTAGGGTGGCGGTAGTGTAGGGTGGCAGTAGTGGAGGGTGGCAGTAGTGTAGGGTGGCAGTAGTGGAGGGTGGCAGTAGTGTAGGGTGGCAGTAGTGAAGGTGGCAGTAGTGTAGGGTGGCAGTAGTGTAGGGTGGCAGTAGTGTAGGGTGGCAGTAGTGGAGGGTGGCAGTAGTGTAGGGTGGCAGTAGTGCAGGGTGGCAGTAGTGGAGGGTGGCAGTAGTGGAGGGTGGCAGTAGTGGAAGGTGGCAGTAGTGGAGGGTGGCAGTAGTGGAGGGTTGTAGTAGTGTATGGTGGCGGTAGTGGAGGGTGGCAGTAGTGGAGGGTGGCAGTAGTGGAGGGTGGCAGTAGTGGAGGGTGGCAGTAGTGGAGGGTGGCAGTAGTGGAGGGTGGCAGTAGTGGAGGGTGGCAGTAGAGGAGGGTGGCAGTAGTGTAGGGTGGCAGTAGTGGAGGGTGGCAGTAGTGGAAGGTGGCAGTAGTGGAGGGTGGCAGTAGTGGAGGGTTGTAGTAGTGTATGGTGGCGGTAGTGGAGGGTGGCAGTAGTGGAGGGTGGCAGTAGCGTAGGGTGGCGGTAGTGTAGGGTGGCAGTAGTGGAGGGTGGCGGTAGTGTAGGGTGGCGGTAGTGTAGGGTGGCGGTAGTGTAGGGTGGCAGTAGTGGAGGGTGGCAGTAGTGTAGGGTGGCAGTAGTGGAGGGTGGCAGTAGTGTAGGGTGGCAGTAGTGGAGGTGGCAGTAGTGTAGGGTGGCAGTAGTGTAGGGTGGCAGTAGTGTAGGGTGACAGTAGTGGAGGGTGGCAGTAGTGTAGGGTGGCAGTAGTGCAGGGTGGCAGTAGTGTAGGGTGGCAGTAGTGTAGGGTGGCAGTAGTGTAGGGTGGTAGTATTTTAGAGTGTCGTGGTTTATAGTCTCGTGGAGTATAGTGTCATGGAGTATAGTGTCGTGGAGTATAGTGTTGTGGTGTATAGTGTCGTAGAGTATAGTGTTGTGGAGTATTGTGTCGTGGAGTATAGTGTCGTGGTGTAGAGTGTCGTGGAGTATAGTGTTGTGGAGTAGTGTCGTTGAGTATAGTGTCGTGGTGTATGGTGTCGTGAAGTATAGTGTTGTGCAGTATAGTGTCGGTGAGTATTGTGTCGTGGAGTATAGTGTCGTGGAGTATAATGTCGTGGTGTATAGTGTCGTGGTGTATAGAGTCGTGGAGTATAGTGTCGGGGAGTATAGTGTCGTTGAGTATAGTGTAGGGTGGCAGTAGTGGAGGGTGGCAGTAGTGGAGGGTGGCAGTAGTGGAGGGTGGCAGTAGTGGGGGGTGGTAGTAGTGGAGGGTGGCGGTAGTGGGGGGTGGTAGTAGTGGAGGGTGGCAGTAGTGTAGGGTGGCAGTAGTGGAGGGTGGCAGTAGTGGAGGGTGGCAGTAGTGTAGGGTGGCAGTAGTGGAGGGTGGCGCTAGTGGGGGGTGGTAGTAGTGGAGGGTGGCGGTAGTGTAGGGTGGCAGTAGTGGAGGGTGGCAGTAGTGGAGGGTGGCGGTAGTGTAGGGTGGCAGTAGTAGAGGGTGGCAGTAGTGTAGGGTGGCAGTAGTGGAGGGTGGCAGTAGTGGAGGTTGGCAGTAGTGGAGGGTGGCGGTAGTGGGGGGTGGTAGTAGTGGAGGGTGGCAGTAGTGTAGGGTGGCAGTAGTGGAGGGTGGCAGTAGTGGAGGGTGGCAGTAGTGTAGGATGGCAGTAGTGGAGGGTGGCGGTAGTGGAGGGTGGCAGTAGTGGAGGGTGGCAGTAGTGGAGGGTGGTAATAGTGTAGGGTGGCAGTAGTGGAGGGTGGAAGTAGTGTAGGGTGGCAGTAGTGGAGGTGGCAGTAGTGTAGGGTGGCAGTAGTGCAGGGTTGCAGTAGTGTAGGGTGGCAGTAGTGGAGGGGGCAGTAGTGTAGGGTGGCAGTAGTGTAGGGTGGCAGTAGAGTAGGGTGGCAGTAGTGGAGGGTGGCGGTAGTGGGGGGTGGTAGTAGTGGAGGGTGGCGGTAGTGTAGGGTGGCAGTAGTGGAAGGTGGCAGTAGTGGAGGGTGGCGGTAGTGTAGGGTGGCAGTAGTGGAGGGTGGCAGTAGTGTAGGGTGGCAGTAGTGGAGGGTGGCAGTAGTGGAGGGTGGCAGTAGTGGAGGGTGGCGGTAGTGGGGGGTGGTAGTAGTGGAGGGTGGCGGTAGTGTAGGGTGGCAGTAGTGGAGGGTGGCAGTAGTGGAGGGTGGCAGTAGTGTAGGGTGACAGTAGTGGAGGGTGGCAGTAGTGGAAGGTGGCAGTAGTGGAGGGTTGTAGTAGTGCATGGTAGCGGTAGTGGAGGGTGGCAGTAGTGGAGGGTGGCAGTAGCGTAGGGTGGCGGTAGTTTAGGGTGGCAGTAGTGGAGGGTGGCGGTAGTGTAGGGTGGCGGTAGTGTAGGGTGGCGGTAGTGTAGGGTGGCAGTAGTGGAGGGTGGCAGTAGTGTAGGGTGGCAGTAGTGGAGGGTGGCAGTAGTGTAGGGTGGCAGTAGTGGAGGTGGCAGTAGTGTAGGGTGGCAGTAGTGTAGGGTGGCAGTAGTGTAGGGTGGCAGTAGTGGAGGGTGGCAGTAGTGTAGGGTGGCAGTAGTGCAGGGTGGCAGTAGTGTAGGGTGGCAGTAGTGTAGGGTGGCAGTAGTGTAGGGTGGCAGTAGTGGAGGGTGGCAGTAGTGTAGGGTGGAAGTAGTGGAGGTGGCAGTAGTGTAGGGTGGCAGTAGTGTAGGGTGGCAGTAATGTAGGGTGGCAGTAGTGGAGGGTGGCAGTAGTGTAGGGTGGCAGTAGTGCAGGGTGGCGGTAGTGTAGGGTGGCAGTATTGGAGGGTGGCAGTAGTGGAGGGTGGCGGTAGTGTAGGGTGGCAGTAGTGTATGGTGGCAGCAGTGTAGGGTGGCAGTAGTGCAGGGTGGCAGTAGTGTAGGGTGGCAGTAGTGTAGGGTGGCAGTAGTGGAGGGTGGCAATAGTGGAGGGTCGCAGTAGTGGAGGATGGCAGTAGTGGAGGGTGGCAATAGTGGAGGGTGGCAGTAGTGGAGGGTGGCAGTAGTGGAGGGTGGCAGTAGTGGAGGGTGGCAGTAGTGGAGGGTGGCAGTAGTGTAGGGTGGCAGTAGTGGAGGGTGGCAGTAGTGGAAGTTGGCAGTAGTGGAGGGTGGCAGTAGTGGAGGGTTGTAGTAGTGTATGGTGGCGGTAGTGGAGGGTGGCAGTAGTGGAGGGTGGCAGTAGCGTAGGGTGGCGGTAGTGTAGGGTGGCAGTAGTGGAGGGTGGCGGTAGTGTAGGGTGGCGGTAGTGTAGGGTGGCGGTAGTGTAGGGTGGCAGTAGTGGAGGGTGGCAGTAGTGTAGGGTGGCAGTAGTGGAGGGTGGCAGTAGTGTAGGGTGGCAGTAGTGGAGGTGGCAGTAGTGTAGGGTGGCAGTAGTGTAGGGTGGCAGTAGTGTAGGGTGGCAGTAGTGGAGGGTGGCAGTAGTGTAGGGTGGCAGTAGTGCAGGGTGGCAGTAGTAGAGGGTGGCAGTAGTGGAGGGTGGCAGTACTGGAAGGTGGCAGTAGTGGAGGGTGGCAGTAGTGGAGGGTTGTAGTAGTGTATGGTGGCGGTAGTGGAGGGTGGCAGTAGTGGAGGGTGGCAGTAGTGGAGGGTGGCAGTAGTGGAGGGTGGCAGTAGTGGAGGGTGGCAGTAGTGGAGGGTGGCAGTAGTGGAGGGTGGCAGTAGTGTAGGGTGGCAGTAGTGGAGGGTGGCAGTAGTGGAAGGTGGCAGTAGTGGAGGGTGGCAGTAGTGGAGGGTTGTAGTAGTGTATGGTGGCGGTAGTGGAGGGTGGCAGTAGTGGAGGGTGGCAGTAGCGTAGGGTGGCGGTAGTGTAGGGTGGCAGTAGTGGAGGGTGGCGGTAGTGTAGGGTGGCGGTAGTGTAGGGTGGCGGTAGTGTAGGGTGGCAGTAGTGGAGGGTGGCAGTAGTGTAGGGTGGCAGTAGTGGAGGGTGGCAGTAGTGTAGGGTGGCAGTAGTGGAGGTGGCAGTAGTGTAGGGTGGCAGTAGTGTAGGGTGGCAGTAGTGTAGGGTGGCAGTAGTGGAGGGTGGCAGTAGTGTAGGGTGGCAGTAGTGCAGGGTGGCAGTAGTGTAGGGTGGCAGTAGTGTAGGGTGGCAGTAGTGTAGGGTGGTAGTATTTTAGAGTGTCGTGGTTTATAGTCTCGTGGAGTATAGTGTCATGGAGTATAGTGTCGTGGAGTATAGTGTTGTGGTGTATAGTGTCGTAGAGTATAGTGTTGTGGAGTATTGTGTCGTGGAGTATAGTGTCGTGGTGTAGAGTGTCGTGGAGTATAGTGTTGTGGAGTAGTGTCGTTGAGTATAGTGTCGTGGTGTATGGTGTCGTGAAGTATAGTGTTGTGCAGTATAGTGTCGGTGAGTATAGTGTCGTGGAGTATAGTGTCGTGGAGTATAATGTCGTGGTGTATAGTGTCGTGGTGTATAGAGTCGTGGAGTATAGTGTCGGGGAGTATAGTGTCGTTGAGTATAGTGTAGGGTGGCAGTAGTGGAGGGTGGCAGTAGTGGAGGGTGGCAGTAGTGAAGGGTGGCAGTAGTGGGGGGTGGTAGTAGTGGAGGGTGGCGGTAGTGGGGGGTGGTAGTAGTGGAGGGTGGCAGTAGTGTAGGGTGGCAGTAGTGGAGGGTGGCAGTAGTGGAGGGTGGCAGTAGTGTAGGGTGGCAGTAGTGGAGGGTGGCAGTAGTGTAGGGTGGCAGTAGTGGAGGGTGGCGCTAGTGGGGGGTGGTAGTAGTGGAGGGTGGCGGTAGTGTAGGGTGGCAGTAGTGGAGGGTGGCAGTAGTGGAGGGTGGCGGTAGTGTAGGGTGGCAGTAGTAGAGGGTGGCAGTAGTGTAGGGTGGCAGTAGTGGAGGGTGGCAGTAGTGGAGGTTGGCAGTAGTGGAGGGTGGCGGTAGTGGGGGGTGGTAGTAGTGGAGGGTGGCAGTAGTGTAGGGTGGCAGTAGTGGAGGGTGGCAGTAGTGGAGGGTGGCAGTAGTGTAGGATGGCAGTAGTGGAGGGTGGCGGTAGTGGTGGGTGGCAGTAGTGGAGGGTGGCAGTAGTGGAGGGTGGTAATAGTGTAGGGTGGCAGTAGTGGAGGGTGGCAGTAGTGTAGGGTGGCAGTAGTGGAGGTGGCAGTAGTGTAAGGTGGCAGTAGTGCAGGGTTGCAGTAGTGTAGGGTGGCAGTAGTGGAGGGGGCAGTAGTGTAGGGTGGCAGTAGTGTAGGGTGGCAGTAGTGTAGGGTGGCAGTAGTGGAGGGTGGCGGTAGTGGGGGGTGGTAGTAGTGGAGGGTGGCGGTAGTGTAGGGTGGCAGTAGTGGAAGGTGGCAGTAGTGGAGGGTGGCGGTAGTGTAGGGTGGCAGTAGTGGAGGGTGGCAGTAGTGTAGGGTGGCAGTAGTGGAGGGTGGCAGTAGTGGAGGGTGGCAGTAGTGGAGGGTGGCGGTAGTGGGGGGTGGTAGTAGTGGAGGGTGGCGGTAGTGTAGGGTGGCAGTAGTGGAGGGTGGCAGTAGTGGAGGGTGGCAGTAGTGTAGGGTGACAGTAGTGGAGGGTGGCAGTAGTGGAAGGTGGCAGTAGTGGAGGGTGGCAGTAGTGGAGGGTTGTAGTAGTGTATGGTAGCGGTAGTGGAGGGTGGCAGTAGTGGAGGGTGGCAGTAGCGTAGGGTGGCGGTAGTGTAGGGTGGCAGTAGTGGAGGGTGGCGGTAGTGTAGGGTGGGGGTAGTGTAGGGTGGCGGTAGTGTAGGGTGGCAGTAGTGGAGGGTGGCAGTAGTGTAGGGTGGCAGTAGTGGAGGGTGGCAGTAGTGTAGGGTGGCAGTAGTGGAGGTGGCAGTAGTGTAGGGTGGCAGTAGTGTAGGGTGGCAGTAGTGTAGGGTGGCAGTAGTGGAGGGTGGCAGTAGTGTAGGGTGGCAGTAGTGCAGGGTGGCAGTAGTGTAGGGTGGCAGTAGTGTAGGGTGGCAGTAGTGGAGGGTGGCAGTAGTGGAGGGTGGCAGTAGTGTAGGGTGGAAGTAGTGGAGGTGGCAGTAGTGTAGGGTGGCAGTTGTGTAGGGTGGCAGTAATGTAGGGTGGCAGTAGTGGAGGGTGGCAGTAGTGTAGGGTGGCAGTAGTGCAGGGTGGCGGTAGTGTAGGGTGGCAGTATTGGAGGGTGGCAGTAGTGGAGGGTGGCGGTAGTGTAGGGTGGCAGTAGTGTATGGTGGCAGCAATGTAGGGTGGCAGTAGTGCAGGGTGGCAGTAGTGTAGGGTGGCAGTAGTGTAGGGTGGCAGTAGTGGAGGGTGGCAGTAGTGGAGGGTCGCAGTAGTGGAGGATGGCAGTAGTGGAGGGTGGCAGTAGTGTAGGGTGGCAGTAGTGTAGGGTGGCAGTAGTGTAGGGTGGCAGTAGTGTAGGGTGGCAGTAGTGTAGGGTGGCAGTAGTGTAGGGTGGCAGTAGTGGATGCTGGCAGTAGTGTAGGGTGGCGGTAGTGTAGGGTGGCAGTAGGTTAGGGTGGCAGTAGTGTAGAGTGGCAGTAGTGTAGGGTGGCTGTAGTGGAGAGTGGCAGAAGTGTAGGGTGGCAGTAGTGGAGGGTGACAGTAGTGGAGGGTGGCAGTAGTGGAGGGTGGCAGTAGTGTAGGGTGGCAGTAGTGTAGGGTGGCAGTAGTGGAGGGTGGCGGTAGTGGAGGGTGGCAGTAGTGGAGGGTGGCAGTAGTGGAGGGTGGTAGTAGTGTAGGGTGGCAGTAGTGGAGGGTGGCAGTAGTGTAGGGTGGCAGTAGTGGAGGTGGCAGTAGTGTAGGGTGGCAGTAGTGTAGGGTGGCAGTAGTGTAGGGTGGCAGTAGTGTAGGGTGGCAGTAGTGGAGGGGGCAGTAGTGTAGGGTGGCAGTAGTGTAGGGTGGCAGTAGTGTAGGGTGGCAGTAGTGGAGGGTGGCGGTAGTGGGGGGTGGTAGTAGTGGAGGGTGGCGGTAGTGTAGGGTGGCAGTAGTGGAGGGTGGCAGTAGTGGAGGGTGGCGGTAGTGTAGGGTGGCAGTAGTGGAGGGTGGCAGTAGTGTAGGGTGGCAGTAGTGGAGGGTGGCAGTAGTGGAGGGTGGCAGTAGTGGAGGGTGGCGGTAGTAGGGGGTGGTAGTAGTGGAGGGTGGCGGTAGTGTAGGGTGGCAGTAGTGGAGGGTGGCAGTAGTGGAGGGTGGCAGTAGTGTAGGGTGGCAGTAGTGGAGGGTGGCAGTAGTGGAAGGTGGCAGTAGTGGAGGGTGGCAGTAGTGGAGGGTTGTAGTAGTGTATGGTGGCTGTAGTGGAGGGTGGCAGTAGTGGAGGGTGGCAGTAGCGTAGGGTGGCGGTAGTGTAGGGTGGCAGTAGTGGAGGCTGGCGGTAGTGTAGGGTGGCGGTAGTGTAGGGTGGCGGTAGTGTAGGGTGGCGGTAGTGTAGGGTGGCGGTAGTGTAGGGTGGCAGTAGTGGAGGGTGGCAGTAGTGTAGGGTGGCAGTAGTGGAGGGTGGCAGTAGTGTAGGGTGGCAGTAGTGGAGGTGGCAGTAGTGTAGGGTGGCAGTAGTGTAGGGTGGCAGTAGTGTAGGGTGGCAGTAGTGGAGGGTGGCAGTAGTGTAGGGTGGCAGTAGTGCAGGGTGGCAGTAGTGTAGGGTGGCAGTAGTGTAGGGTGGCAGTAGTGTAGGGTGGCAGTAGTGGAGGGTGGCAGTAGTGTAGGGTGGAAGTAGTGGAGGTGGCAGTAGTGTAGGGTGGCAGTAGTGTAGGGTGGCAGTAATGTAGGGTGGCAGTAGTGGAGGGTGGCAGTAGTGTAGGGTGGCAGTAGTGCAGGGTGGCGTTAGTGTAGGGTGGCAGTATTGGAGGGTGGCAGTAGTGGAGGGTGGCGGTAGTGTAGGGTGGCAGTAGTGTATGGTGGCAGCAGTGTAGGGTGGCAGTAGTGTAGGGTGGCAGTAGTGCAGGGTGGCAGTAGTGTAGGGTGGCAGTAGTGTAGGGTGGCAGTAGTGGAGGGTGGCAGTAGTGGAGGGTGGCAGTAGTGGAGGATGGCAGTAGTGGAGGGTGGCAGTAGTGTAGGGTGGCAGTAGTGTAGGGTGGCAGTAGTGTAGGGTGGCAGTAGTGTAGGGTGGCAGTAGTGTAGGGTGGCAGTAGTGTAGGGTGGCAGTAGTGGAGGCTGGCAGTAGTGTAGGGTGGCGGTAGTGTAGGGTGGCAGTAGTGTAGGGTGGCAGTAGTGTAGAGTGGCAGTAGTGTAGGGTGGCTGTAGTGGAGAGTGGCAGTAGTGTAGGGTGGCAGTAGTGGAGGGTGACAGTAGTGGAGGGTGGCAGTAGTGGAGGGTGGCAGTAGTGTAGGGTGGCAGTAGTGTAGGGTGGCAGTAGTGGAGGGTGGCGGTAGTGGAGGGTGGCAGTTGTGGAGGGTGGCAGTAGTGGAGGGTGGTAGTAGTGTAGGGTGGCAGTAGTGGAGGGTGGCGGTAGTGGGGGTGGTAGTAGTGGAGGGTGGCGGTAGTGTAGGGTGGCAGTAGTGGAGGGTGGCAGTAGTGGAGGGTGGCGGTAGTGTAGGGTGGCAGTAGTGGAGGGTGGCAGTAGTGTAGGGTGGCAGTAGTGGAGGGTGGCAGTAGTGGAGGGTGGCAGTAGTGGAGGGTGGCGGTAGTGGGGGGTGGTAGTAGTGTAGGGTGGCGGTAGTGTAGGGTGGCAGTAGTGGAGGGTGGCAGTAGTGGAGGGTGGCAGTAGTGTAGGGTGGCAGTAGTGGAGGGTGGCAGTAGTGGAAGGTGGCAGTAGTGGAGGGTGGCAGTAGTGGAGGGTTGTAGTAGTGTATGGTGGCGGTAGTGGAGGGTGGCAGTAGTGGAGGGTGGGAGTAGCGTAGGGTGGCGGTAGTGTAGGGTGGCAGTAGTGGAGGGTGGCAGTAGTGTAGGGTGGCGGTAGTGTAGGGTGGCGGTAGTGTAGGGTGGCAGTAGTGGAGGGTGGCAGTAGTGTAGGGTGGCAGTAGTGGAGGGTGGCAGTAGTGTAGGGTGGCAGTAGTGGAGGTGGCAGTAGCGTAGGGTGGCAGTAGTGTAGGGTGGCAGTAGTGTAGGGTGGCAGTAGTGGAGGATGCCAGTAGTGTAGGGTGGCAGTAGTGCAGGGTGGCAGTAGTGTAGGGTGGCAGTAGTGTAGGGTAGCAGTAGTGTAGGGTGGCAGTAGTGGAGGGTGGCAGTAGTGTAGGGTGGAAGTAGTGAAGGTGGCAGTAGTGAAGGGTGGCAGTAGTGTAGGGTGGCAGTAATGTAGGGTGGCAGTAGTGCAGGGTGGCAGTAGTGTAGGGTGGCAGTAGTGTAGGGTGGCAGTAGTGCAGGGTGGCGGTAGTGTAGGGTGGCAGTATTGGATGGTGGCAGTAGTGGAGGGTGGCGGTAGTGTAGGGTGGCAGTAGTGTATGGTGGCAGCAGTGTAGGGTGGCAGTAGTGTAGGGTGGCAGTAGTGCAGGGTGGCAGTAGTGTAGGGTGGCAGTAGTGGAGGGTGGCAGTAGTGGAGGGTGGCAGTAGTGGAGGATGGCAGTAGTGGAGGGTGGCAGTAGTGTAGGGTGGCAGTAGTGGAGGGGGCAGTAGTGTAGGGTGGCAGTAGTGTAGGGTGGCAGTAGTGTAGGGTGGCAGTAGTGTAGGGTGGCGGTAGTGGGGGGTGGTAGTAGTGGAGGGTGGCGGTAGTGTAGGGTGGCAGTAGTGGAAGGTGGCAGTAGTGGAGGGTGGCGGTAGTGTAGGGTGGCAGTAGTGTAGGGTGGCAGTAGTGGAGGGTGGCAGTAGTGTAGGGTGGCAGTAGTGCAGGGTGGCAGTAGTGTAGGGTGGCAGTAGTGTAGGGTGGCAGTAGTGGAGGGTGGCAGTAGTGTAGGGTGGAAGTAGTGTAGGGTGGCAGTAGTGGAGGGTGGCAGTAGTGTAGGGTGGCAGTAGTGTAGAATATCAGTAGTAGAGGGTGGCAGTAGTGTAGGGTGGCGGTAGTGGAGGGTGGCAGTAGTGGAGGGTGGCAGTAGCGTAGGGTGGCGGTAGTGTAGGGTGGCAGTAGTGGAGGGTGGCGGTAGTGTAGGGTGGCGGTAGTGTAGGGTGGCGGTAGTGTAGGGTGGCAGTAGTGGAGGGTGGCAGTAGTGTAGGGTGGCAGTAGTGGAGGGTGGCAGTAGTGTAGGGTGGCAGTAGTGGAGGTGGCAGTAGTGTAGGGTGGCAGTAGTGTAGGTTGGCAGTAGTGTAGGGTGGCAGTAGTGGAGGGTGGCAGTAGTGTAGGGTGGCAGTAGTGCAGGGTGGCAGTAGTGTAGGGTGGCAGTAGTGTAGGGTGGAAGTAGTGTAGGGTGGCAGTAGTGGAGGGTGGCAGTAGTGTAGGGTGGAAGTAGTGGAGGTGGCAGTAGTGTAGGGTGGCAGTAGTGTAGGGTGGCAGTAATGTAGGGTGGCAGTAGTGGAGGGTGGCAGTAGTGTAGGGTGGCAGTAGTGCAGGGTTGCGGTAGTGTAGGGTGGCAGTATTGGAGGGTGGCAGTAGTGGAGGGTGGCGGTAGTGTAGGGTGGCAGTAGTGTATGGTGGCAGCAGTGTAGGGTGGCAGTAGTGTAGGGTGGCAGTAGTGCAGGGTGGCAGTAGTGTAGGGTGGCAGTAGTGTAGGGTGGCAGTAATGTAGGGTGGCAGTAGTGGAGGGTGGCAGTAGTGTAGGGTGGCAGTAGTGCAGGGTGGCGGTAGTGTAGGGTGGCAGTATTGGAGGGTGGCAGTAGTGGAGGGTGGCGGTAGTGTAGGGTGGCAGTAGTGTATGGTGGCAGCAGTGTAGGGTGGCAGTAGTGTAGGGTGGCAGTAGTGCAGGGTGGCAGTAGTGTAGGGTGGCAGTAGTGTAGGGTGGCAGTAGTGGAGGGTGGCAGTAGTGGAGGGTGGCAGTAGTGGAGGATGGCAGTAGTGGAGGGTGGCAGTAGTGTAGGGTGGCAGTAGTGTAGGGTGGCAGTAGTGTAGGGTGGCAGTAGTGTAGGGTGGCAGTAGTGTAGGGTGGCAGTAGTGGAGGGTGGCAGTAGTGGAGGGTGGTAGTAGTGTAGGGTGGCAGTAGTGGAGGGTGGCAGTAGTGTAGGGTGGCAGTAGTGGAGGTGGCAGTAGTGTAGGGTGGCAGTAGTGTAGGGTGGCAGTAGTGTAGGGTGGCAGTAGTGGAGGGGGCAGTAGTGTAGGGTGGCAGTAGTGTAGGGTGGCAGTAGTGTAGGGTGGCAGTAGTGGAGGGTGGCGGTAGTGGGGGGTGGTAGTAGTGGAGGGTGGCGGTAGTGTAGGGTGGCAGTAGTGGAGGGTGGCAGTAGTGTAGGGTGGCAGTAGTGGAGGGTGGCAGTAGTGGAGGGTGGCAGTAGTGGAGGGTGGCGGTAGTGGGGGGTGGTAGTAGTGGAGGGTGGCGGTAGTGTAGGGTGGCAGTAGTGGAGGGTGGCAGTAGTGGAGGGTGGCAGTAGTGTAGGGTGGCAGTAGTGGAGGAGGCAGTAGTGGAAGGTGGCAGTAGTGGAGGGTGGCAGTAGTGGAGGGTTGTAGTAGTGTATGGTGGCGGTAGTGGAGGGTGGCAGTAGTGGAGGGTGGCAGTAGCGTAGGGTGGCGGTAGTGTAGGGTGGCAGTAATGGAGGGTGGCGGTAGTGTAGGGAGGCGGTAGTGTAGGGTGGCGGTAGTGTAGGGTGGCAGTAGTGGAGGGTGGCAGTAGTGTAGGGTGGCAGTAGTGGAGGGTGGCAGTAGTGTAGGGTGGCAGTAGTGGAGGTGGCAGTAGTGTAGGGTGGCAGTAGTGTAGGGTGGCAGTAGTGTAGGGTGGCAGTAGTGGAGGGTGGCAGTAGTATAGGGTGGCAGTAGTGCAGGGTGGCAGTAGTGTAGGGTGGCAGTAGTGTAGGGTGGCAGTAGTGGAGGATGCCAGTAGTGTAGGGTGGCAGTAGTGCAGGGTGGCAGTAGTGTAGGGTGGCAGTAGTGTAGGGTAGCAGTAGTGTAGGGTGGCAGTAGTGGAGGGTGGCAGTAGTGTAGGGTGGCAGTAGTGTAGAATATCAGTAGTAGAGGGTGGCAGTAGTGTAGGGTGGCGGTAGTGGAGGGTGGCAGTAGTGTAGGGTGGAAGTAGTGGAGGTGGCAGTAGTGAAGGGTGGCAGTAGTGTAGGGTGGCAGTAATGTAGGGTGGCAGTAGTGCAGGGTGGCAGTAGTGTAGGGTGGCAGTAGTGTAGGGTGGCAGTAGTGCAGGGTGGCGGTAGTGTAGGGAGGCAGTATTGGATGGTGGCAGTAGTGGAGGGTGGCGGTAGTGTAGGGTGGCAGTAGTGTATGGTGGCAGCAGTGAAGGGTGGCAGTAGTGTAGGGTGGCAGTAGTGCAGGGTGGCAGTAGTGTAGGGTGGCAGTAGTGGAGGGTGGCAGTAGTGGAGGGTGGCAGTAGTGGAGGATGGCAGTAGTGGAGGGTGGCAGTAGTGTAGGGTGGCAGTAGTGGAGGGGGCAGTAGTGTAGGGTGGCAGTAGTGTAGGGTGGCAGTAGTGTAGGGTGGCAGTAGTGTAGGGTGGCGGTAGTGGGGGGTGGTAGTAGTGGAGGGTGGCGGTAGTGTAGGGTGGCAGTAGTGGAAGGTGGCAGTAGTGGAGGGTGGCGGTAGTGTAGGGTGGCAGTAGTGTAGGGTGGCAGTAGTGGAGGGTGGCAGTAGTGTAGGGTGGCAGTAGTGCAGGGTGGCAGTAGTGTAGGGTGGCAGTAGTGTAGGGTGGCAGTAGTGGAGGGTGGCAGTAGTGTAGGGTGGAAGTAGTGTAGGGTGGCAGTAGTGGAGGGTGGCAGTAGTGTAGGGTGGCAGTAGTGTAGAATATCAGTAGTAGAGGGTGGCAGTAGTGTAGGGTGGCGGTAGTGGAGGGTGGCAGTAGTGGAGGGTGGCAGTAGCGTAGGGTGGCGGTAGTGTAGGGTGGCAGTAGTGGAGGGTGGCGGTAGTGTAGGGTGGCGGTAGTGTAGGGTGGCGGTAGTGTAGGGTGGCAGTAGTGGAGGGTGGCAGTAGTGTAGGGTGGCAGTAGTGGAGGGTGGCAGTAGTGTAGGGTGGCAGTAGTGGAGGTGGCAGTAGTGTAGGGTGGCAGTAGTGTAGGTTGGCAGTAGTGTAGAGTGGCAGTAGTGGAGGGTTGCAGTAGTGTATGGTGGCAGTAGTGCAGGGTGGCAGTAGTGTAGGGTGGCAGTAGTGTAGGGTGGTAGTGTAGGGTGGCAGTAGTGGAGGGTGGCAGTAGTGTAGGGTGGAAGTAGTGGAGGTGGCAGTAGTGTAGGGTGGCAGTAGTGTAGGGTGGCAGTAATGTAGGGTGGCAGTAGTGGAGGGTGGCAGTAGTGTAGGGTGGCAGTAGTGCAGGGTGGCGGTAGTGTAGGGTGGCAGTATTGGAGGGTGGCAGTAGTGGAGGGTGGCGGTAGTGTAGGGTGGCAGTAGTGTATGGTGGCAGCAGTGTAGGGTGGCAGTAGTGTAGGGTGGCAGTAGTGCAGGGTGGCAGTAGTGTAGGGTGGCAGTAGTGTAGGGTGGCAGTAATGTAGGGTGGCAGTAGTGGAGGGTGGCAGTAGTGTAGGGTGGCAGTAGTGCAGGGTGGCGGTAGTGTAGGGTGGCAGTATTGGAGGGTGGCAGTAGTGGAGGGTGGCGGTAGTGTAGGGTGGCAGTAGTGTATGGTGGCAGCAGTGTAGGGTGGCAGTAGTGTAGGGTGGCAGTAGTGCAGGGTGGCAGTAGTGTAGGGTGGCAGTAGTGTAGGGGGGCAGTAGTGGAGGGTGGCAGTAGTGGAGGGTGGCAGTAGTGGAGGATGGCAGTAGTGGAGGGTGGCAGTAGTGTAGGGTGGCAGTAGTGTAGGGTGGCAGTAGTGTAGGGTGGCAGTAGTGTAGGGTGGCAGTAGTGTAGGGTGGCAGTAGTGGAGGGTGGCAATAGTGGAGGGTGGTAGTAGTGTAGGGTGGCAGTAGTGGAGGGTGGCAGTAGTGTAGGGTGGCAGTAGTGGAGGTGGCAGTAGTGTAGGGTGGCAGTAGTGTAGGGTGGCAGTAGTGTAGGGTGGCAGTAGTGGAGGGGGCAGTAGTGTAGGGTGGCAGTAGTGTAGGGTGGCAGTAGTGTAGGGTGGCAGTAGTGGAGGGTGGCGGTAGTGGGGGGTGGTAGTAGTGGAGGGTGGCGGTAGTGTAGGGTGGCAGTAGTGGAGGGTGGCAGTAGTGTAGGGTGGCAGTAGTGGAGGGTGGCAGTAGTGGAGGGTGGCAGTAGTGGAGGGTGGCGGTAGTGGGGGGTGGTAGTAGTGGAGGGTGGCGGTAGTGTAGGGTGGCAGTAGTGGAGGGTGGCAGTAGTGGAGGGTGGCAGTAGTGTAGGGTGGCAGTAGTGGAGGGTGGCAGTAGTGGAAGGTGGCAGTAGTGGAGGGTGGCAGTAGTGGAGGGTTGTAGAAGTGTATGGTGGCGGTAGTGGAGGGTGGCAGTAGTGGAGGGTGGCAGTAGCGTAGGGTGGCGGTAGTGTAGGGTGGCAGTAATGGAGGGTGGCGGTAGTGTAGGGAGGCGGTAGTGTAGGGTGGCAGTAGTGTAGGGTGGCAGTAGTGGAGGGTGGCAGTAGTATAGGGTGGCAGTAGTGCAGGGTGGCAGTAGTGTAGGGTGGCAGTAGTGTAGGGTGGCAGTAGTGTAGGGTGGCAGTAGTGGAGGGTGGCAGTAGTGTAGGGTGGAAGTAGTGGAGGTGGCAGTAGTGTAGGGTGGCAGTAGTGTAGGGTGGCAGTAATGTAGGGTGGCAGTAGTGCAGGGTGGCAGTAGTGTAGGGTGGCAGTAGTGTAGGGTGGCAGTAGTGCAGGGTGGCGGTAGTGTAGGGTGGCAGTATTGGATGGTGGCAGTAGTGGAGGGTGGCGGTAGTGTAGGGTGGCAGTAGTGTATGGTGGCAGCAGTGTAGGGTGGCAGTAGTGTAGGGTGGCAGTAGTGCAGGGTGGCAGTAGTGCAGGGTGGCAGTAGTGTAGGGTGGCAGTAGTGTAGGGTGGCAGTAGTGGAGGGTGGCAGTAGTGGAGGGTGGCAGTAGTGGAGGATGGCAGTAGTGGAGGGTGGCAGTAGTGTAGGGTGGCAGTAGTGTAGGGTGGCAGTAGTGTAGGGTTGCAGTAGTGTAGGGTGGCAGTAGTGTAGGGTGGCAGTAGTGGAGGCTGGCAGTAGTGTAGGGTGGCGGTAGTGTAGGGTGGCAGTAGTGTAGGGTGGCAGTAGTGTAGAGTGGCAGTAGTATAGGGTGGCTGTAGTGGAGGGTGGCAGTAGTGGAGGGTGGCAGTAGTGGAGGGTGGCAGTAGTGGAGGGTTGTAGTAGTGTATGGTGGCGGTAGTGGAGGGTGGCAGTAGTGGAGGGTGGCAGTAGCGTAGGGTGGCGGTAGTGTAGGGTGGCAGTAGTGGAGGGTGGCGGTAGTGTAGGGTGGCGGTAGTGTAGGGTGGCAGTAGTGTAGGGTGGCAGTAGTGGAGGATTACAGTAGTGTAGGGTGGCAGTAGTGGAGGGTGGCAGTAGTGTAGGGTGGCAGTAGTGGAGGTGGCAGTAGTGTAGGGTGGCAGTAGTGTAGGGTGGCAGTAGTGTAGGGTGGCAGTAGTGGAGGGTGGCAGTAGTGTAGGGTGGCAGTAGTGCAGGGTGGCAGTAGTGTAGGGTGGCAGTAGTGTAGGGTGGCAGTAGTGTAGGGTGGCAGTAGTGGAGGGTGGCAGTAGTGTAGGGTGGAAGTAGTGGAGGTGGCAGTAGTGTAGGGTGGCAGTAGTGTAGGGTGGCAGTAATGTAGGGTGGCAGTAGTGGAGGGTGGCAGTAGTGTAGGGTGGCAGTAGTGTAGGGTGGCAGTAGTGTAGGGTGGCAGTAGTGTAGGGTGGCAGTAGTGTAGGGTGGCAGTAGTGGAGGGTGGCAGTAGTGTAGCGTGGCAGTATTGGAGGGTGGCAGTAGTGGAGGGTGGCGGTAGTGTAGGGTGGCAGTAGTGTATGGTGGCAGCAGTGTAGGGTGGCAGTAGTGTAGGGTGGCAGTAGTGCAGGGTGGCAGTAGTGTAGGGTGGCAGTAGTGTAGGGTGGCAGTAGTGGAGGGTGGCAGTAGTGGAGGGTGGCAGTAGTGGAGGATGGCAGTAGTGGAGGGTGGCAGTAGTGTAGGGTGGCAGTAGTGTAGGGTGGCAGTAGTGTAGGGTGGCAGTAGTGGAGGCTGGCAGTAGTGTAGGGTGGCGGTAGTGTAGGGTGGCAGTAGTGTAGGGTGGCAGTAGTGTAGAGTGGCAGTAGTGTAGGGTGGCTGTAGTGGAGGGTGGCAGTAGTGTAGGGTGGCAGTAGTGGAGGGTGACAGTAGTGGAGGGTGGCAGTAGTGGAGGGTGGCAGTAGTGTAGGGTGGCAGTAGTGTAGGGTGGCAGTAGTGGAGGGTGGCTGTAGTGGAGGGTGGCAGTAGTGGAGGGTGGCAGTAGTGGAGGGTGGTAGTAGTGTAGGGTGGCAGTAGTGGAGGGTGGCAGTAGTGTAGGGTGGCAATAGTGGAGGTGGCAGTAGTGTAGGGTGGCAGTAGTGTAGGGTGGCAGTAGTGTAGGGTGGCAGGAGTGGAGGGGGCAGTAGTGTAGGGTGGCAGTAGTGTAGGGTGGCAGTAGTGTAGGGTGGCAGTAGTGGAGGGTGGCAGTAGTGGGGGGTGGTAGTAGTGGAGGGTGGCGGTAGTGTAGGGTGGCAGTAGTGGAGGGTGGCAGTAGTGGAGGGTGGCAGTAGTGTAGGGTGGCAGTAGTGGGGGGTGGCAGTAGTGTAGGGTGGCAGTAGTGGAGGGTGGCAGTAGTGGAGGGTGGCAGTAGTGGAGGGTGGCGGTAGTGGGGGGTGGTAGTAGTGGAGGGTGGCGGTAGTGTAGGGTGGCAGTAGTGGAGGGTGGCAGCAGTGGAGGGTGGCAGTAGTGTAGGGTGGCAGTAGTGGAGGGTGGCAGTAGTGGAAGGTGGCAGTAGTGGAGGGTGGCAGTAGTGGAGGGTTGTAGTAGTGTATGGTGGCGGTAGTGGAGGGTGGCAGTAGTGGAGGGTGGCAGTAGCGTAGGGTGGCGGTAGTGTAGGGTGGCAGTAGTGGAGGGTGGCGGTAGTGTAGGGTGGCGGTAGTGTAGGGTGGCGGTAGTGTAGGGTGGCAGTAGTGGAGGGTGGCAGTAGTGTAGGGTGGCAGTAGTGGAGGGTGGCAGTAGTGTAGGGTGGCAGTAGTGGAGGTGGCAGTAGTGTAGGGTGGCAGTAGTGTAGGGTGGCAGTAGTGTAGGGTGGAAGTAGTGGAGGGTGGCAGTAGTGTAGGGTGGCAGTAGTGCAGGGTGGCAGTAGTGTAGGGTGGCAGTAGTGTAGGGTGGCAGTAGTGTAGGGTGGCAGTAGTGGAGGGTGGCAGTAGTGTAGGGTGGAAGTAGTGGAGGTGGCAGTAGTGTAGGGTGGCAGTAGTGTAGGGTGGCAGTAATGTAGGGTGGCAGTAGTGCAGGGTGGCAGTAGTGTAGGGTGGCAGTAGTGTAGGGTGGCAGTAGTGCAGGGTGGCGGTAGTGTAGGGTGGCAGTATTGGATGGTGGCAGTAGTGGAGGGTGGCGGTAGTGTAGGGTGGCAGTAGTGTATGGTGGCAGCAGTGTAGGGTGGCAGTAGTGTAGGGTGGCAGTAGTGCAGGGTGGCAGTAGTGTAGGGTGGCAGTAGTGTATGGTGGCAGTAGTGAAGGGTGGCAGTAGTGGAGGGTGGCAGTAGAGGAGGATGGCAGTAGTGGAGGGTGGCAGTAGTGTAGGGTGGCAGTAGTGTAGGGTGGCAGTAGTGTAGGGTGGCAGTAGTGTAGGGTGGCAGTAGTGTAGGGTGGCAGTAGTGTAGGGTGGCAGTAGTGTAGGGTGGCAGTAGTGGAGGCTGGCAGTAGTGTAGGGTGGGGGTAGTGTAGGGTGGCAGTTGTGTAGGGTGGCAGTAGTGTAGAGTGGCAGTAGTGTAGGGTGGCTGTAGTGGAGGGTGGCAGTAGTGTAGGGTGGCAGTAGTGGAGGGTGACAGTAGTGGAGGGTGGCAGTAGTGGAGGGTGGCAGTAGTGTAGGGTGGCAGTAGTGTAGGGTGGCAGTAGTGGAGGGTGGCGGTAGTGGAGGGTGGCAGTAGTGGAGGGTGGCAGTAGTGGAGGGTGGTAGTAGTGTAGGGTGGCAGTAGTGGAGGGTGGCAGTAGTGTAGGGTGGCAGTAGTGGAGGTGGCAGTAGTGTAGGGTGGCAGTAGTGTAGGGTGGCAGTAGTGTAGGGTGGCAGTAGTGGAGGGGGCAGTAGTGTAGGGTGGCAGTAGTGTAGGGTGGCAGTAGTGTAGGGTGGCAGTAGTGGAGGGTGGCGGTAGTGGGGGGTGGTAGTAGTGGAGGGTGGCGGTAGTGTAGGGTGGCAGTAGTGGAGGGTGGCAGTAGTGGAGGGTGGCAGTAGTGTAGGGTGGCAGTAGTGGAGGGTGGCAGTAGTGGAAGGTGGCAGTAGTGGAGGGTGGCAGTAGTGGAGGGTGGTAGTAGTGTATGGTGGCGGTAGTGGAGGGTGGCAGTAGTGGAGGGTGGCAGTAGCGTAGGGTGGCGGTAGTGTAGGGTGGCAGTAGTGGAGGGTGTCAGTAGTGGAGGGTGGCAGTAGTGTAGGGTGGCAGTAGTGGAGGGTGGCAGTAGTGTAGGGTGGCAGTAGTGGAGGGTGGCAGTAGTGGAGGGTGGCGTTAGTGTAGGGTGACAGTAGTCGAGGGTGGCAGTAGTGTAGGGTGGCAGTAGTGTAGGGTGGTAGTATTTTAGAGTGTCGTGGTTTATAGTCTCGTGGAGTATAGTGTCATGGAGTATAGTGTCGTGGAGTATAGTGTTGTGGTGTATAGTGTCGTAGAGTATAGTGTTGTGGAGTATAGTGTCGTGGAGTATAGTGTCGTGGTGTAGAGTGTCGTGGAGTATAGTGTTGTGGAGTAGTGTCGTTGAGTATAGTGTCGTGGTGTATGATGTCGTGAAGTATAGTGTTGTGGAGTATAGTGTCGGTGAGTATAGTGTCGTGGAGTATAGTGTCGTGGAGTATAATGTCGTGGTGTATAGAGTCGTGGAGTATAGTGTCGTTGAGTATAGTGTAGGGTGGCAGTAGTGGAGGGTGGCAGTAGTGGAGGGTGGCAGTAGTGTAGGGTGGCAGTAGTGGAGGGTGGCAGTAGTGGAGGGTGGCAGTAGTGGAGGGTGACAGTAGTGGGGGGTGGTAGTAGTGGAGGGTGGTAGTAGTGGAGGGTGGCAGTAGTGTAGGGTGGCAGTAGTGGAGGGTGGCATTAGTGGAGGGTGGCAGTAGTGTAGGGTGGCAGTAGTGGAGGGTGGCAGTAGTGTAGGGTGGCAGTAGTGGAGGGTGGCGCTAGTGGGGGGTGGAAGTAGTGGAGGGTGGCGGTAGGGTAGGGTGGCAGTAGTGGAGGGTGGCAGTAGTGGAGGGTGGCGGTAGTGTAGGGTGGCAGTAGTGGAGGGTGGCAGTAGTGTAGGGTGGCAGTAGTGGAGGGTGGCAGTAGTGGAGGGTGGCAGTAGTGGAGGGTGGCGGTAGTGGGGGGTGGTAGTAGTGGAGGGTGGCAGTAGTGGAGGGTGGCAGTAGTGTAGGGTGGCAGTAGTGGAGGTTGGCGGTAGTGGAGGGTGGCAGTAGTGGACGGTGGCAGTAGTGGAGGGTGGTAGTAGTGTAGGGTGGCAGTAGTGGAGGGTGGCAGTAGTGTAGGGTGGCAGTAGTGGTGGTGGCAGTAGTGTAGGGTGGCAGTAGTGGAGGGGGCAGTAGTGTAGGGTGGCAGTAGTGTAGGGTGGCATTAGTGTAGGGTGGCAATAGTGGAGGGTGGCGGTAGTGGGGGGTGGTAGTAGTGGAGGGTGGCGGTAGTGTAGGGTGGCAGTAGTGGAGGGTGGCAGTAGTGGAGGGTGGCGGTAGTGGAGGGTGGCAGTAGTAGAGGGTGGCAGTGGTGGAGGGTGGCAGTAGTGGAGGGTGGCAGTAGTGGAGGGTGGCAGTAGTGTAGGGTGGCAGTAGTGGAGGGTGGCAGTAGTGTAGGGTGGAAGTAGTTCAGGGTGGCAGTAGTGTAGGGTGGCTGTAGTGTAGGGTGGCAGTAGTGGAGGGTGGCAGTAGTGGAGGGTGGCAGTAGTGTAGGGTGGCAGTAGTGGAGGGTGGCAGTAGCGTAGGGTGGGAGTAGTGGAGGGTTCCAGTAGTGTAGGGTGGCGGTAGTGTAGGGTGGCAGTAGTGTAGGGTGGCAGTAGTGTAGGGTGGCAGTAGTGGAGGGTGGCAGTAGTGTAGGGTGGCAGTAGTGCAGGGTGGCAGTAGTGTAGGGTGGCAGTAGTGTAGGGTGGCAGTAGTGAAGGGTGGCAGTAGGGGAGGGTGGGAGTAGTGGAGGGTGGCAGTAGTGGAGGATGGCAGTAGTGGAGGGTGGTAGTAGTGTAGGGTGGCGGTAGTGTAGGGTGGCAGTAGTGAAGGGTGGCAGTAGTGTAGGGTGGCAGTAGTGGAGGGTGGCAGTAGTATAGGGTGGCAGTAGTGTAGGGTGGCAGTAGTGGAGGGTGGCATTAGTGCAGGGGGGCAGTAGTCGAGGGTGGCAGTAGTGTAGGGTGGCAGTAGAGTAGAATGTCAGTAGTTGAGGGTGGCAATAGTGTAGGGTGGCAGTAGTGGAGGGTGGCAGTAGTGGAGGGTGGCAGTAGTGTAGGGTGGCAGTAGTGTAGGGAGGCAGTAGTGTAGGGTGGCAGTAGTGTAGGGTGGCAGTAGTGTAGGGTGGCAGTAGTGTAGGGTGGCAGTAGTGTAGGGTGGCAGTAGTGGAGGGTGGCAGTAGTGGAGGATGGCAGTAGTGGAGGATGGCAGTAGTGGAGGGTGGCAGTAGTGTAGGGTGGCAGTAGTGGAGGGTGGCAGAAGTGTAGGGTGGCAGTAGTGTAGGGTGGCAGTAGTGTAGGGTGGCAGAAGTGTAGGGTGGCAGTAGTGTAGGGTGGCAGTAGTGGAGGGTGGCAGTAGTGAAAGGTGGCGGTAGTGGAGGATAGCAGTAGAGGAGGGTGGCAGTAGTGGAGGGTGGCAGTAGTGGAGGGTGGCAGTAGTGTAGGGTGGCAGTAGTGGAGGGTGGCAGTAGTGGAGTGTGGCAGTAGTGGAGGGTGGCGGTAGTGGAGGGTTGCGGTAGTGTAGGGTGACAGTAGTGGAGGGTGGCAGTAGTGGAGGGTGGCGGTAGTGTAGGGTGACAGTAGTGGAGGGTGGCAGTAGTGAAAGGAGGCGGTAGTGGAGGATGGCAGTAGTGGAGGGTGGCAGTAGTGGAGGATGGCAGTAGTGAAGGGTGGTGCTAGTGGAGGGTTGCTTTAATGGAGGGTGGCGGTAGTGGAGGGTGGCGGTAGTGGAGGGTGGCAGTAGTGAAAGGTGGCGGTAGTGGAGGATGGCAGTAGTGGAGGGTGGCAGTAGTGGAGGGTGGCGGTAGTGGAGGGTGGCAGTAGTGGAGGGTGGCGGTAGTGTAGAGTGACAGTAGTCGAGGGTGGCAGTAGTGTAGGGTGGCAGTAGTGGAGGGTGGCAGTAGTGGAGGGTGGCGGTAGTGAAAGGTGGCGGTAGTGGAGGATGGCAGTAGTGGAGGGTGGCAGTAGTGGAGGGTGGCGGTAGTGTAGGGTGACAGTATTCGAGGGTGGCAGTAGTGTAGGGTGGCAGTAGTGTAAGGTGGTAGTATTTTAGAGTGTCGTGGTTTATAGTCTCTTGGAGTATAGTGTCGTGGTGTATGGTGTCGTGAAGTATAGTGTTGTGGAGTATAGTGTCGGTGAGTATAGTGTCGTGGAGTATAGTGTCGTGGAGTATAATGTCGTGGTGTATAGTGTCGTGGTGTATAGAGTCGTGGAGTATAGTGTCGTTGAGTATAGTGTAGGGTGGCAGTAGTGGAGGGTGGCAGTAGTGTAGGGTGGCAGTAGTGGAGGGTGGCAGTAGTGGAGGGTGGCAGTAGTGGAGGGTGGCAGAAGTGGGGGGTGGTAGTAGTGGAGGGTGGCGGTAGTGGGGGGGTGGTAGTAGTGGAGGGTGGCAGTAGTGGAGGGTGGCAGTAGTGGAGGGTGGCAGTAGTGGAGGGTGGCAGAAGTGGGGGGTGGTAGTAGTGGAGGGTGGCGGTAGTGGGGGGGTGGTAGTAGTGGAGGGTGGCAGTAGTGGAGGGTGGCAGTAGTGGAGGGTGGCAGTAGTGTAGGGTGGCAGTAGTGGAGGGTGGCAGTAGTGTAGGGTGGCAGTAGTGGAGGGTGGCGCTAGTGGGGGGTGGTAGTAGTGGAGGGTGGCGGTAGTGTAAGGTGGCAGTAGTGGAGGGTGGCAGTAGTGGAGGGTGGCGGTAGTGTAGGGTGGCAGTAGTGGAGGGTGGCAGTAGTGGAGGGTGGCGGTAGTGTAGGGTGGCAGTAGTGGAGGGTGGCAGTAGGGGAGGGTGGCAGTAGTGGAGGGTGGCAGTAGTGTAGGGTGGCAGTAGTGGAGGGTGGCGGTAGTGGAGGGTGGAGGTAGTGTAGGGTGGCAGTAGTGGAGGGTGGCAGTAGTGTAGGGTGGCAGTAGTGGAGGGTGGCAGTAGTGGAGGGTGGCAGTAGTGGAGGGTGGCAGTAGTGTAGGGTGGCAGTAGTGGAGGGTGGCAGTAGTGGAGGGTGGCAGTAGTGTAGGGTGGCAGTAGTGGAGGGTGGCAGTAGTGTAGGGTGGCAGTAGTGGAGGGTGGCGGTAGTGTAGGGTGGCAGTAGTGGAGGGAGGCAGTAGTGTAGGGTGGCAGTAGTGGAGCGTGGCAGTAGTGGAGGGTGGCAGTAGTGGAGGGTGGCGGTAGTGGGGGGTGGTAGTAGTGGAGGGTAGCGGTAGTGTAGGGTGGCAGTAGTGGAGGGTGGCAGTAGTGGAGGGTGGCAGTAGTGTAGAGTGGCAGTAGTGGAGGGTGGCAGTAGTGGAGGGTGGCAGTAGTGGAGGGTGGCAGTAGTGGAGGGTGGTAGTAGTGTAGGGTGGCAGTAGTGGAGGGTGGCAGTAGTGTAGGGTGGCAGTACTGGAGGTGGCAGTAGTGTAGGGTGGCAGTAGTGTAGGGTGGCAGTAGTGGAGGGTGGCGGTAGTGGAGGGTGGCGGTAGTGTAGGGTGACAGTAGTGGAGGGGGGCGGTAGTGTAGGGTGGCAGTAGTGTAGGGTGGCAGTAGTGTAGGGTGGCAGTAGTGGAGGGTGGCATTAGTGTAGGGTGGCAGTAGTGCAGGGTGGCAGTAGTGTAGGGTGGCAGTAGTGTAGGGTGGCAGTAGTGGAGGGTGACAGTAGTGGAGGGTGGCAGTATTGTAGGGTGGCAGTAGTGAAGGGTGGCAGTAGGGGAGGGTGGGAGTAGTGGAGGGTGGCAGTAGTGGAGGATGGCAGTAGTGGAGGGTGGTAGTAGTGTAGGGTGGCGGTAGTGTAGGGTGGCAGTAGTGTAGGGTGGCAGTAGTGTAGGGTGGCAGTAGTGGAGGGTGGCAGTAGTATAGGGTGGCAGTAGTGTAGGGTGGCAGTAGTGGAGGGTGGCATTAGTGCAGGGGGGCAGTAGTCGAGGGTGGCAGTAGTGTAGGGTGGCAGTAGTGGAGGGTGGCAGTAGTGGAGGGTGGCAGTAATGTAGGGTGGCAGTAGTGTAGGGAGGCAGTAGTGTAGGGTGGCAGTAGTGTTGGGTGGCAGTAGTGGAGTGTGGCAGTAGTGGAGGATGGCAGTAGTGGAGGGTGGCAGTAGTGTAGGGTGGCAGTAGTGGAGGGTGGCAGTAGTGGAGTGTGGCAGTAGTGGAGGGTGGCGGTAGTGAAAGGTAGCGGTAGTGGAGGATGGCAGTAGTGGAGGGTGGCAGTAGTGGAGGGTGGCGGTAGTGTAGGGTGACAGTATTCGAGGGTGGCAGTAGTGTAGGGTGGCAGTAGTGTAGGGTGGTAGTATTTTAGAGTGTCGTGGTTTATAGTCTCGTGGAGTATAGTGTCGTGGAGTATAGTGTCGTGGAGTATAGTGTTGTGGTGTATAGTGTCGTAGAGTATAGTGTTGTACAGTATAGTGTCGTGGAGTATAGTGTCGTGGTGTAGAGTGTCGTGGAGTATAGTGTTGTGGAGTAGTGTCGTTGAGTATAGTGTCGTGGTGTATGGTGTCGTGAAGTATAGTGTTGTGGAGTATAGTGTCGGTGAGTATACTGTCGTTGAGTATAGTGTAGGGTGTCAGTAGTGGAGGGTGGCAGTAGTGGAGGGTGGCAGAAGTGGAGGGTGGCAGTAGTGGGGGGTGGAAGTAGTGGAGGGTGGCGGTAGTGGGGGGTGGTAGTAGTGGAGGGTGGCAGTAGTGTAGGGTGGCAGTAGTGGAGGGTGGCAGTAGTGGAGGGTGGCAGTAGTGTAGGGTGGCAGTAGTGGAGGGTGGCAGTAGTGTAGGGTGGCAGTAGTGGAGGGTGGCGCTAGTGGGGGGTGGTAGTAGTGGAGGGTGGCGGTAGTTTAGGGTGGCAGTAGTGGAGGGTGGCAGTAGTGGAGGGTGGCGGTAGTGTAGGGTGGCAGTAGTGGAGGGTGGCAGTAGTGAAAGGTCGCGGTAGTGGAGGATGGTAGTAGTGGAGGGTGGCAGTAGTGGAGGGTGGCGGTAGTGGAGGGTGGCAGTAGTGGAGGGTGGCGGTAGTGTAGAGTGACAGTAGTCGAGGGTGGCAGTAGTGTAGGGTGGCAGTAGTGGAGGGTGGCAGTAGTGGAGGGTGGCGGTAGTGAAAGGTGGCGGTTGTGGAGGATGGCAGTAGTGGAGGGTGGCAGTAGTGGAGGGTGGCGGTAGTGTAGGGTGACAGTATTCGAGGGTGGCACTAGTGTAAGGCGGCAGTAGTGGAGGGTGGCAGTAGTGGAGGGTAGCAGTAGTGTAGGGTGGCAGTAGTGGGGGGTGGCGGTAGTGTAAGGCGGCAGTAGTGGAGGGTGGCAGTAGTGGAGGGGGCAGTAGTGTAGGGTGGCAGTAGTGTAGGGTGGCAGTAGTGTAGGGTGGCAGTAGTGGAGGGTGGCAGTAGTGTAGGGTGGCGGTAGTGTAGGGTGGCAGTAGTGGACGGTGGCAGTAGTGGAGGTGGCAGTAGTGTAGGGTGGCAGTAGTGGAGGGTGGCAGTAGTGGAGGGTGGCAGTAGTGGAGGGTGGGAGTAGTAAAGGGTGGGAGTAGTGGAGGGTGGCAGTAGTGGAGGATGGCAGTAGTGGAGGGTGGTAGCAGTGTAGGGTGGCGGTAGTGTAGGGTGGCAGTAGTGGAGGGTGGCAGTAGTGTAGGGTGGCAGTAGTGTAGGGTGGTAGGAGTGTAGGGTGGCAGTAGTGGAGGGTGGCAGTAGTGTAGGGTGGCAGTAGTGCAGGGTGGCAGTAGTGAAGGATGGCAGTAGTGGAGGGTGGCAGTAGTGGAGGATGGCAGTAGTGGAGGGTGGTAGCAGTGTAGGGTGGCGGTAGTGTAGGGTGGCAGTAGTGTAGGGTGGTAGTAGTGGAGGGTGGCAGTAGTGTAGGGTGGTAGGAGTGTAGGGTGGCAGTAGTGAAGGGTGGCAGAAGTGTAGGGTGGCAGTAGTGGAGGGTGGCAGTAGTGTAGGGTGGCAGTAGTGGAGGGTGGCAGTAGTGGAGGGTGGCAGTTGTGGAGGGTGGCAGTAGTGGAGGGTGGCAGTAGTGGAGGGTGGCAGTTGTGGAGGGTGGCAGTAGTGAAGGATGGCAGCTGTGGAGGGTGGCAGTAGTGGAGGGTGGCAGTAGTGGAGGGTGGTGGTAGTGTAGGGTGGCGGTAAGGGAGGGTGGCAGTAGTGGAGGGTGGTAGTAGTGTAGGGTGGCGGTAGTGTAGGGTGGCAGTAGTGGAGGGTGGCAGTAGTGTAAGGCGGCAGTAGTGGAGGGTGGCAGTAGTGGAGGGTGGCTGTAGTGTAAGGCGGCAGTAGTGGAGGGTGGCAGTAGTGGAGGGTGGCAGTTGCGGAGGGTGGCAGTAGTGGGGGGTGGTAGTAGTGGAGGGTGGCGGAAGTGGGGGGTGGTAGTAGTGGAGGGTGGCAGTAGTGTAGGGTGGCAGTAGTGGAGGGTGGCAGTAGTGGAGGTTGGCAGTAGTGTAGGGTGGCAGTAGTGGAGGGTGGCAGTAGTGTAGGGTGGCAGTAGTGGAGGGTGGCGCTAGTGGGGGGTGGTAGTAGTGGAGGGTGGCGGTAGTGTAGGGTGGCAGTAGTGGAGGGTGGCAGTAGTGGAGGGTGGCGGTAGTGTAGGGTGGCAGTAGTGGAGGGTGGCAGTAGTGTAGGGTGGCAGTAGTGGAGGGTGGCAGTAGTGGAGGGTGGCAGTAGTGGAGGGTTGCGGTAGTGGGGGGTGGTAGTAGTGGAGGGTGGCGGTAGTGTAGGGTGGCAGTAGTGGAGGGTGGCAGTAGTGGAGGGTGGCAGTAGTGTAGGGTGGCAGTAGTGGAGGGTGGCGGTAGTGGAGGGTGGCAGTAGTGGAGGGTGGCAGTAGTGGAGGGTGGTAGTAGTGTAGGGTGGCAGTAGTGGAGGGTGGTAGTAGTGTAGGGTGGCAGTAGTGGAGGTGGCAGTAGTGTAGGGTGGCAGTAGTGTAGGGTGGCAGTAGTGTAGGGTGGCAGTAGTGGAGGGGGCAGTAGTGTAGGGTGGCAGTTGTGTTGGGTGGCAGTAGTGTAGGGTGGAAATAGTGGAGGGTGGCGGTAGTGGGGGGTGGTAGTAGTGGAGGGTGGCGGTAGTGTTGGGTGGCAGTAGTGGAGGGTGGCAGTAGTGGAGGGTGGCGGTAGTGTAGGGTGGCAGTAGTGGAGGGTGGCAGTAGTGTAGGGTGGCAGTAGTGGAGGGTGGCAGTAGTGGAGGGTGGCAGTAGTGTAGGGTGGCAGTAGTGGAGGGTGGCAGTAGTGTAGGGTGGCAGTAGTGGAGGGTGGCGCTAGTGGGGGGTGGTAGTAGTGGAGGGTGGCGGTAGTGTAGGGTGACAGTAGTGGAGGGTGGCAGTAGTGGAGGGTGGCGGTAGTGTAGGGTGGCAGTAGTGGAGGGTGGCAGTAGTGAAAGGTCGCGGTAGTGGAGGATGGTAGTAGTGGAGGGTGGCAGTAGTGGAGGGTGGCGGTAGTGGAGGGTGGCAGTAGTGGAGGGTGGCGGTAGTGTAGAGTGACAGTAGTCGAGGGTGGCAGTAGTGTAGGGTGGCAGTAGTGGAGGGTGGCAGTAGTGGAGGGTGGCGGTAGTGAAAGGTGGCGGTTGTGGAGGATGGCAGTAGTGGAGGGTGGCAGTAGTTGAGGGTGGCGGTAGTGTAGGGTGACAGTATTCGAGGGTGGCACTAGTGTAAGGCGGCAGTAGTGGAGGGTGGCAGTAGTGGAGGGTGGCAGTAGTGTAGGGTGGCAGTAGTGGGGGGTGGCGGTAGTGTAAGGCGGCAGTAGTGGAGGGTGGCAGTAGTGGAGGGGGCAGTAGTGTAGGGTGGCAGTAGTGTAGGGTGGCAGTAGTGTAGGGTGGCAGTAGTGGAGGGTGGCAGTAGTGTAGGGTGGCGGTAGTGTAGGGTGGCAGTAGTGGACGGTGGCAGTAGTGGAGGTGGCAGTAGTGTAGGGTGGCAGTAGTGGAGGGTGGCAGTAGTGGAGGGTGGCAGTAGTGGAGGGTGGGAGTAGTAAAGGGTGGGAGTAGTGGAGGGTGGCAGTAGTGGAGGATGGCAGTAGTGGAGGGTGGTAGCAGTGTAGGGTGGCGGTAGTGTAGGGTGGCAGTAGTGGAGGGTGGCAGTAGTGTAGGGTGGCAGTAGTGTAGGGTGGTAGGAGTGTAGGGTGGCAGTAGTGGAGGGTGGCAGTAGTGTAGGGTGGCAGTAGTGCAGGGTGGCAGTAGTGAAGGATGGCAGTAGTGGAGGGTGGCAGTAGTGGAGGATGGCAGTAGTGGAGGGTGGTAGCAGTGTAGGGTGGCGGTAGTGTAGGGTGGCAGTAGTGTAGGGTGGTAGTAGTGGAGGGTGGCAGTAGTGTAGGGTGGTAGGAGTGTAGGGTGGCAGTAGTGAAGGGTGGCAGAAGTGTAGGGTGGCAGTAGTGGAGGGTGGCAGTAGTGTAGGGTGGCAGTAGTGGAGGGTGGCAGTAGTGGAGGGTGGCAGTTGTGGAGGGTGGCAGTAGTGGAGGGTGGCAGTAGTGGAGGGTGGCAGTTGTGGAGGGTGGCAGTAGTGAAGGATGGCAGCTGTGGAGGGTGGCAGTAGTGGAGGGTGGCAGTAGTGGAGGGTGGCTGTAGTGTAAGGCGGCAGTAGTGGAGGGTGGCAGTAGTGGAGGGTGGCAGTAGCGGAGGGTGGCAGTAGTGGGGGGTGGTAGTAGTGGAGGGTGGCGGTAGTGGGGGGTGGTAGTAGTGGAGGGTGGCAGTAGTGTAGGGTGGCAGTAGTGGAGGGTGGCAGTAGTGGAGGTTGGCAGTAGTGTAGGGTGGCAGTAGTGGAGGGTGGCAGTAGTGTAGGGTGGCAGTAGTGGAGGGTGGCGCTAGTGGGGGGTGGTAGTAGTGGAGGGTGGCGGTAGTGTAGGGTGGCAGTAGTGGAGGGTGGCAGTAGTGGAGGGTGGCGGTAGTGTAGGGTGGCAGTAGTGGAGGGTGGCAGTAGTGTAGGGTGGCAGTAGTGGAGGGTGGCAGTAGTGGAGGGTGGCAGTAGTGGAGGGTTGCGGTAGTGGGGGGTGGTAGTAGTGGAGGGTGGCGGTAGTGTAGGGTGGCAGTAGTGGAGGGTGGAAGTAGTGGAGGGTGGCAGTAGTGTAGGGTGGCAGTAGTGGAGGGTGGCGGTAGTGGAGGGTGGCAGTAGTGGAGGGTGGCAGTAGTGGAGGGTGGTAGTAGTGTAGGGTGGCAGTAGTGGAGGGTGGTAGTAGTGTAGGGTGGCAGTAGTGGAGGTGGCAGTAGTGTAGGGTGGCAGTAGTGTAGGGTGGCAGTAGTGTAGGGTGGCAGTAGTGGAGGGGGCAGTAGTGGAGGGTGGCAGTAGTGTAGGGTGGCAGTAGTGGAGGGTGGCAGTAGTGGAGGGTGGCAGTAGTGGAGGGTTGCGGTAGTGGGGGGTGGTAGTAGTGGAGGGTGGCGGTAGTGTAGGGTGGCAGTAGTGGAGGGTGGAAGTAGTGGAGGGTGGCAGTAGTGTAGGGTGGCAGTAGTGGAGGGTGGCAGTAGTGTAGGGTGGCAGTAGTGGAGGGTGGCAGTAGTGGAGGGTGGCAGTAGTGGAGGGTTGCGGTAGTGGGGGGTGGTAGTAGTGGAGGGTGGCGGTAGTGTAGGGTGGCAGTAGTGGAGGGTGGAAGTAGTGGAGGGTGGCAGTAGTGTAGGGTGGCAGTAGTGGAGGGTGGCGGTAGTGGAGGGTGGCAGTAGTGGAGGGTGGCAGTAGTGGAGGGTGGTAGTAGTGTAGGGTGGCAGTAGTGGAGGGTGGTAGTAGTGTAGGGTGGCAGTAGTGGAGGTGGCAGTAGTGTAGGGTGGCAGTAGTGTAGGGTGGCAGTAGTGTAGGGTGGCAGTAGTGGAGGGGGCAGTAGTGTAGGGTGGCAGTTGTGTAGGGTGGCAGTAGTGTAGGGTGGAAATAGTGGAGGGTGGCGGTAGTGGGGGGGTGGTAGTAGTGGAGGGTGGCGGTAGTGTTGGGTGGCAGTAGTGGAGGGTGGCAGTAGTGGAGGGTGGCGGTAGTGTAGGGTGGCAGTAGTGGAGGGTGGCAGTAGTGTAGGGTGGCAGTAGTGGAAGGTGGCAGTAGTGGAGGGTGGCAGTAGTGGAGGGTGGCGGTAGTGGGGGGTGGTAATAGTGGAGGGTGGCGGTAGTGTAGGGTGGCAGTAGTGGAGGGTGGCAGTAGTGGAGGGTGGCAGTAGTGTAGGGTGGCAGTAGTGGAGGGTGGGAGTAGTGGAAGGTGGCAGTAGTGGAGGGTGGCAGTAGTGGAGGGTGGTAGTAGTGTATGATGGCGGTAGTGGAGGGTGGCAGTAGTGGAGGGTGGCAGTAGCGTAGGGTGGCGGTAGTGTAGGGTGGCAGTAGTGGAGGGTGGCGGTAGTGTAGGGTGGCGGTAGTGTAGGGTGGCGGTAGTGTAGGGTGGCAGTAGTGGAGGGTAGCAGTAGTGTAGGGTGGCAGTAGTGGAGGGTGGCAGTAGTGTTGGGTGGCAGTAGTGGAGGTGGCAGTAGTGTAGGGTGGCAGTAGTGTTGGGTGGCAGTAGTGTAGGGTGGTAGTAGTGGAGGGTGGCAGTAGTGTAGGGTGGCAGTAGTGCAGGGTGGCAGTAGTGTAGGGTGGCAGTAGTGTAGGGTGGCAGTAGTGTAGGGTGGCAGTAGTGGAGGGTGGCAGTAGTGTAGGGTGGAAGTAGTGGAGGTGGCAGTAGTGTAGGGTGGCAGTAGTGTAGGGTGGCAGTAATGTAGGGTGGCAGTAGTGGAGGGTGGCAGTAGTGTAGGGTGGCAGTAGTGCAAGGTGGCGGTAGTGTAGGGTGGCAGTATTGGAGGGTGGCAGTAGTGGAGGGTGGCGGTAGTGTAGGGTGGCAGAAGTGTATGGTGGCAGCAGTGTAGGGTGGCAGTAGTGTAGGGTGGCAGTAGTGCATGGTGGCAGTAGTGTAGGGTGGCAGTAGTGTAGGGTGGCAGTAGTGGAGGGTGGCAGTAGTGGAGGGTGGCAGTAGTGGAGGATGGCAGTAGTGGAGGGTGGCAGTAGTGTAGGGTGGCAGTAGTGCAAGGTGGCGGTAGTGTAGGGTGGCAGTATTGGAGGGTGGCAGTAGTGGAGGGTGGCGGTAGTGTAGGGTGGCAGAAGTGTATGGTGGCAGCAGTGTAGGGTGGCAGTAGTGTAGGGTGGCAGTAGTGGAGGGTGGCAGTAGTGGAGGGTGGCAGTAGTGGAGGATGGCAGTAGTGTAAGGTGGCAGTAGTGGAGGCTGGCAGTAGTGTAGGGTGGCGGTAGTGTTGGGTGGCAGTAGTGTAGGGTGGCAGTAGTGTAGAGTGGCAGTAGTGTAGGGTGGCTGTAGTGGAGGGTAGCAGTATTGTAGGGTGGCAGTAGTGGAGGGTGACAGTAGTGGAGGGTGGCAGTAGTGGAGGGTGGCAGTAGTGTACGGTGGCAGTAGTGGAGGGTAGCAGTAGTGGAGGGTGGCAGTTGTGGAGGGTGGCAGTAGTGGAGGGTGGCAGTAGTGGAGGGTGGCAGTAGTGTAGGGTGGCAGTAGTGGAGGGTGGCAGTAGTGGAGGGTGGCAGTAGTGTAGGGTGGCAGTAGTGCAGGGTGGCAGTAGTGTAGGGTGGCAGTAGTGTAGGGTGGCAGTAGTGTAGGGTGGCAGTAGTGGAGGGTGGCAGTAGTGTAGGGTGGAAGTAGTGGAGGTGGCAGTAGTGAAGGGTGGCAGTAGTGTAGGGTGGCAGTAATGTAGGGTGGCAGTAGTGGAGGGTGGCAGTAGTGTAGGGTGGCAGTAGTGCAAGGTGGCGGTAGTGTAGGGTGGCAGTATTGGAGGGTGGCAGTAGTGGAGGGTGGCGGTAGTGTAGGGTGGCAGAAGTGTATGGTGGCAGCAGTGTAGGGTGGCAGTAGTGTAGGGTGGCAGTAGTGCAGGGTGGCAGTAGTGTAGGGTGGCAGTAGTGTAGGGTGGCAGTAGTGGAGGGTGGCAGTAGTGGAGGGTGGCAGTAGTGGAGGATGGCAGTAGTGGAGGGTGGCAGTAGTGTAGGGTGGCAGTAGTGCAAGGTGGCGGTAGTGTAGGGTGGCAGTATTGGAGGGTGGCAGTAGTGGAGGGTGGCGGTAGTGTAGGGTGGCAGAAGTGTATGGTGGCAGCAGTGTAGGGTGGCAGTAGTGTAGGGTGGCAGTAGTGCAGGGTGGCAGTAGTGTACGGTGGCAGTAGTGTAGGGTGGCAGTAGTGGAGGGTGGCAGTAGTGGAGGGTGGCAGTAGTGGAGGATGGCAGTAGTGTAAGGTGGCAGTAGTGGAGGCTGGCAGTAGTGTAGGGTAGCGGTAGTGTAGGGTGGCAGTAGTGTAGGGTGGCAGTAGTGTAGAGTGGCAGTAGTGTAGGGTGGCTGTAGTGGAGGGTGGCAGTAGTGTAGGGTGGCAGTAGTGGAGGGTGACAGTAGTGGAGGGTGGCAGTAGTGGAGGGTGGCAGTAGTGTACGGTGGCAGTAGTGGAGGGTAGCAGTAGTGGAGGGTGGCAGTTGTGGAGGGTGGCAGTAGTGGAGGGTGGCAGTAGTGGAGGGTGGCAGTAGTGGTGGATGGCAGTAGTGGAGGGTGGCAGTAGTGGAGGGTGGCAGTAGTGGAGGGTGGCAGTAGTGGAGGGTGGTGGTTGTGTAGGGTGGCGGTAGTGGAGGGTGGCAGTAGTGGAGGGTGGCAGTAGTGTAGGGTGGCAGTAGTGTAAGTCGGCAGTAGTGCAGGGTGGCAGTAGTGGAGGGTGGCAGTAGTGTAAGGCAGCAGTAGTGGAGGGTGGCAGAAGTGGAGGGTGGCAGTAGTGTAGGGTGGCAGTAGTGTAAGGCGGCAGTAGTGGAGGGTGGCAGTAGTGGAGGATGGCAGTAGTGTAGGGTGGCAGTAGTGGAGGGTGGCAGTAATGGAGGGTGGCAGTAGTGGAGGGTGGCAGTAGTGTAGGGTGGCAGTAGTGGAGGGTGGCAGTAGTGTAAGGCGGCAGTAGTGGAAGGTGGCAGTAGTGGAGGGTGGCAGTAGTTTAAGGCGGCAGTAGTGGAGGGTGGCAGTAGTGGAGGGTGGCAGTAGTGTAGGGTGGCAGTAGTGGGGGGTGGCGGTAGTGTAAGGCGGCAGTAATGGAGGGTGGCAGTAGTGGAGGGGGCAGTAGTGTAGGGTGGCAGTAGTGTAGGGTGGCAGTAGTGTAGGGTGGCAGAAGTGGAGGGTGGCAGTAGTGTAGGGTGGCGGTAGTGTAGGGTGGCAGTAGTGGACGGTGGCAGTAGTGGAGGTGGCAGTAGTGTAGGGTGGCAGTAGTGGAGGGTGGCAGTAGTGGAGGGTGGCAGTAGTGGAGGGTGGGAGTAGTGGAGGGTGGGAGTAGTGGAGGGTGGCAGTAGTGGAGGATGGCAGTAGTGGAGGGTGGTAGCAGTGTAGGGTGGCGGTAGTGTAGGGTGGCAGTAGTGGAGGGTGGCAGTTGTGTAGGGTGGCAGTAGTGTAGGGTGGTAGGAGTGTAGGGTGGCAGTAGTGGAGGGGTGGCAGTAGTGTAGGGTGGCAGTAGTGGAGGGTGGCAGTGGTGTAGGGTGGCAGTAGTGTAAGGCGGCAGTAGTGGAGGGTGGCAGTAGTGGAGGGTGGCAGTAGTGTAAGGCGGCAGTAGTGGAGGGTGGCAGTAGTGGAGGGTGGCAGTAGTGGAGGGTGGCAGTAGTGGAGGGTGGCAGTAGTGGAGGGTGGCAGTAGTGTAGGGTGGCAGTAGTGGAGGGTGGCAGTAGTGTAGGGTGGCAGTAGTGGAGGGTGGCAGTAGTGTAGGGTGGCAGTAGTGGAGGGTGGCAGTAGTGGAGGGTGGCAGTAGTGGAGGGTGGCAGTAGTGGAGGGTGGCAGTAGTGGAGGGTGGCAGTAGTGTAGGGTGGCAGTAGTGGAGGGTGGCAGTAGTGTAGGGTGGCAGTAGTGGAGGGTGGCAGTAGTGGAGGGTGGCAGTAGTGTAAGGCGGCAGTAGTGGAGGGTGGCAGTAGTGGAGGGTGGCAGTAGTGGAGGGTGGCAGTAGTGGAGGGTGGCAGTAGTGGAGGGTGGCAGTAGTGTAGGGTGGCAGTAGTGGAGGGTGGCAGTAGTGTAGGGTGGCAGTAGTGGAGGGTGGCAGTAGTGTAGGGTGGCAGTAGTGGAGGGTGGCAGTAGTGGAGGGTGGCAGTAGTGGAGGGTGGCAGTAGTGGAGGGTGGCAGTAGTGGAGGGTGGCAGTAGTGTAGGGTGGCAGTAGTGGAGGGTGGCAGTAGTGTAGGGTGGCAGTAGTGGAGGGTGTCAGTAGTGTTTACTACTTTTGTTTTTACGGGGGTTGAGCTCTGCTCTTTCGGCCCGCCTCTCAACTGTCAATCAACTGTTTACTAACTACTATTTATTTATTTATTTTTTTTCCCACACCACACACACACACCCCCCAGGAAGCAGCCCGTGACAGCTGACTAACTCCCAGGTACCTATTTTCTGCTAGGTAACAGGGGCATTCAGGGTGAGAGAAACTTTGCCCATTTGTTTCTGCCTCGTGCGGGAATCGAACCCGCGCCACAGAATTACGAATCCTGCGCGCTATCCACCAGGCTACGAGGCCCCAGTGTAGGGTGGCAGTAGTGTAGGGTGGCAGTAGTGGAGGTGGCAGTAGTGTAGGGTGGCAGTAGTGGAGGGTGGCAGTAGTGGAGGGTGGCAGTAGTGGAGGGTGACAATAGTGGAGGGTGGCAGTAGTGTAGGGTGGCAGTAGTGGAGGGTGACAGAAGTGGAGGGTGGCAGTAGTGGAGGGTGGCAGTAGTGGAGGGTGGCAGTAGTGGAGGGTGGCAGTAGTGGAGGGTGGCAGTAGTGTAAGGCGGCAGTAGTGGAGGGTGGCAGTAGTGGAGGGTGGCAGTAGTGGAGGGTGACAGTAGTGGAGGGTGGCAGTAGTGTAGGGTGGCAGTAGTGAATGGGTGGCTGTAGCGTAGGGTGGCAGTAGTGGAGGGTGGCAGTAGTGTAGGTTGGCAGTAGTGTAGGGTGGCAGTAGTGTAGGGTGGCAGTAGTGAATGGGTGGCAGTAGCGTAGGGTGGCAGAAGTGGAGGGTGGCAGTAGTGTAGGGTGGCAGTAGTGTAGGGTGGCAGTAGTGTAGGGTGGCAGTAGTGTAGGGTGGCAGTAGTGTAGGATGGCAGTAGTGTAGGGGGCCTCGTGGGGGCCTCGTAGCCTGGTGGATAGCGCGCAGGATTCGTAATTCTGTGGCGCGGGTTCGATTCCCGCACGAGGCAGAAACAAATGGGCAAAGTTTCTTTCACCCTGAATGCCCCTGTTACCTAGCAGTAAATAGGTACCTGGGAGTTAGTCAGCTGTCACGGGCTGCTTCCTGGGGGTGGAGGCCTGGTCGAGGACCGGGCCGCGGGGACACTAAAAAAAGCCCCGAAATCATCTCAAGATAATCTCAAGATAGGGTGGCAGTAGTGTAGGGTGGCAGTAGTGGAGGGTGGCAGTAGTGGAGGTGGCAGTAGTGCAGGGTGGCAGTAGTGGAGGGTGGCAGTAGTGTAAGGCGGCAGTAGTGTAGGGTGGCAGGAGTGGAGGGTGGCAGTGGTGGAGGGTGGCAGTAGTGGAGGGTGGCAGTAGTGTAGGGTGGCAGTAGTGGAGGGTGGCAGTAGTGTAAGGCGGCAGTAGTGTAGGGTGGTAGGAGTGGAGGGTGGCAGTGGTGGAGGGTGGCAGTAGTGGAGGGTGGCAGTAGTGTAGGGTGGCAGTAGTGGAGGGTGGCAGTAGTGGAGGGTGGCAGTAGTGGAGGGTGGCAGTAGTGTAGGGTGGCAGTAGTGTAGGGTGGCAGTAGTGGAGGGTGGGAGTAGTGGACGGTGGCAGTAGTAGAGGGTGGCAGTTGTGGAGGGTGGCAGTAGTGTAGGGTGGCAGTAGCGTAGGGTGGCAGTAGTGGAGGGTGACAGTAGTGGCGGGTGGCAGTAGTGTAACGTGGCAGTAGTGGAAGGTGGCAGTTGTGGAGGGTGGCAGTAGTGTAGGGTGGCAGTAGTGTAGGTTGGCAGTAGTGGAGGGTGGCAGTAGTGTAGGGTGGCAGTAGTGGACGGTGGCAGTAGTGGAGGGTGGCAGTAGTGTAGGGTGGCAGTAGTGGACGGTGGCAGTAGTGGAGGGTGGCAGTAGTGGAGGGTGGGAGTTGTGGACGGTGGCAGTAGTGGAGGGTGGGAGTAGTGGAGGGTGGCAGTAGTGGAGGATGGCAGTAGTGTAGGGTGGTAGCAGTGTAGGGTGGCGGTAGTGTAGGGTGGCAGTAGTGGAGGGTGGCAGTAGTGTAGGGTGGCAGTAGTGTAGGGTGGCGGTAGTGTAGGGTGGTAGGAGTGTAGGGTGGCAGTAGTGGAGGGTGGCAGTAGTGGAGGGTGGCAGTAGTGGAGGGTGGCAGTAGTGTAGGGTGGTAGGAGTGAAAGGTGGCTGTAGTGTAGGGTGGCAGTAGTGGAGGGTGGCAGTAGTGGAGGGGGGCAGTAGTGGAGGGTGGCAGTAGTGGAGGGTGGCAGTAGTGGAGGGTGGCAGTAGTGAAGGGTGGCAGTACTGGAGGGTGGCAGTAGTGAAGGGTGGCAGTACTGGAGGGTGGCAGTATTGTAGGGTGGCAGTAGTGGAGGTTGGCAGTAGTGGAGGGTGGCAGAAGTGTAAGGCGGCAGTAGTGTAAGGCGGAAGTAGTGGAGGGTGACAGTAGTGGAGGGTGGCAGTAGTGTAAGGCGGCAGTAGTGGAGGGTGGCAGTAGTGGAGGGTGACAGTAGTGGAGGGTGGCAGTAGTGGAGGGTGGCAGTAGTGGAGGGTGGCAGTAGTGTAAGGCGGCAGTAGTGTCGGGTGGCAGTAGTGTCGGGTGGCAGTAGTGTAGGGTGGCAGTAGTGGAGTGTGGCAGTAGTGTAAGGCGGCAGTAGTGGAGGGTAGCAGTAGTGTAGGGTGGCAGTAGTGTAGGGTGGCAGAAGTGGAGGGTGGCAGTAGTGTAGGGTGGCGGTAGTGTAGGGTGGCAGTAGTGGACGGTGGCAGTAGTGGAGGGTGGCAGTAGTGTAGGGTGGCAGTAGTGGAGGGTGGGAGTAGTGGAGGGTGGCAGTAGTGGAGGATGGCAGTAGTGGAGGGTGGTAGCAGTGTAGGGTGGCGGTAGTGTAGGGTGGCAGTAGTGGATGGTGGCAGTAGTGTAGGGTGGCAGTAGTGTAGGGTGGCTGTAGTGTAGGGTGACAGTAGTGGAGGGTGGCAGTAGTGTAGGGTGGCAGTAGTGGAGGATGGCAGTAGTGGAGGGTGGTAGCAGTGTAGGGTGGCGGTAGTGTAGGGTGGCAGTAGTGGAGGGTGGCAGTAGTGTAGGGTGGCAGTAGTGTAGGGTGGTAGGAGTGTAGGGTGGCAGTAGTGGAGGGTGGCAGTAGTGTAGGGAGGCAGTAGTGGAGGGTGGCAGTAGTATAAGGTGGCAGTAGTGGAGGGTGGCAGTAGTGGAGGGTGGCAGTAGTGGAGGGTGGTAGCAGTGTAGGGTGGCGGTAGTGTAGGGTGGCAGTAATGGAGGGTGGCAGTAGTGTAGGGTGGCCGTAGTGTAGGGTGGTAGGAGTGTAGGGTGGCAGTATTGGAGGGTGGCAGTAGTGTAGGGTGGCAGTAGTGGAGGGTGGCAGTAGTGGAGGATGGCAGTAGTGGAGGGTGGTAGCAGTGTAGGGTGGCGGTAGTGTAGGGTGGCAGTAGTGGAGGGTGGCAGTAGTGTAGGGTGGCAGTAGTGTAGGGTGGTAGGAGTGTAGGGTGGCAGTAGTGGAGGGTGGCAGTAGTGTAGGGAGGCAGTAGTGGAGGGTGGCAGTAGTGTAAGGTGGCAGTAGTGGAGGGTGGCAGTAGTGGAGGGTGGCAGTAGTGGAGGGTGGCAGTAGTGAAGGGTGGCAGTAGTGGAGGGTGGCAGTAGTGGAGGGTGGTGGTAGTGTAGGGTGGCGGTAGTGGAGGGTGGCAGTAGTGGAGGGAGGTAGTAGTGTAGGGTGGCGGTAGTGTAGGGTGGCAGTAGTGAAGGGTGGCAGTAGTGGAGGGTGGCAGTAGTGAATGGGTGGCAGTAGCGTAGGGTGGCAGTAGTGGAGGGTGGCAGTAGTGGAGGGTGGCAGTAGTGTAAGGCGGCAGTAGTGGAGGGTGGCAGTAGTGGAGGGTGGCAGTGGTGTAGGGTGGCAGTATTGTAAGGCGGCAGTAGTGGAGGGTGGCAGTAGTGTAGGGTGGCAGTAGTGTAGGGTGGCTGTAGTGTTGGGTGGCAGTAGTGGAGGGTGGCAGTAGTGTAAGGCGGCAGTAGTGGAGGGTGACAGTAGTGGAGGGTGGCAGTAATGTAAGGCGGCAGTAGTGGAGGGTGGCAGTAGTGGAGGGGTGGCAGTAGTGTAGGGTGGCAGTAGTGTAGGGTGGCAGTAGTGGAGGGTGGCAGTAGTGTAGGGTGGCGGTAGTGTAGGGTGGCAGTAGTGGATGATGGCAGTAGTGGAGGGTGGCAGTAGTGTAGGGTGGCAGTAGTGGAGGGTGGCAGTAGTGGAGGGTGGGAGTATTGGAGGGTGGGAGTAGTGGAGGGTGGGAGTAGTGGAGGGTGGGAGTAGTGGAGGGTGGCAGTAGTGGAGGATGGCAGTAGTGGAGGGTGGTAGCAGTGTAGGGTGGCAGTAGAGTAGGGTGGCAGTAGTGGAGGGTGGCAGTAGTGTAGGGTGGCAGTAGTGTAGGGTGGTAGGAGTGTAGGGTGGGAGTAGTGGAGGGTGGGAGTAGTGGAGGGTGGGAGTAGTGGAGGGTGGCAGTAGTGGAGGATGGCAGTAGTGGAGGGTGGTAGCAGTGTAGGGTGGCAGTAGAGTAGGGTGGCAGTAGTGGAGGGTGGCAGTAGTGTAGAGTGGCAGTAGTGTAGGGTGGTAGGAGTGTAGGGTGGCAGTAGTGGAGGGTGGCAGTAGTGTAGGGTGGCAGTAGTGCAGGGTGGCAGTAGTGTAGGGTGGCAGTAGTGTAGGGTGGCAGTAGTGGAGGGTGGCAGTAGTGGAGGGTGGCAGTAGTGTAGGGTGGCAGTAGTGTAGGGTGGCAGTAGTGTAGGGTGGCAGTAGTGGAGGGTGGCAGTAGTGTAGGGTGGCAGAAGTGCAGGGTGGCAGTAGTGTAGGGTGGCAGTAGTGTAGGGTGGCAGTAGTGAAGAGTGGCAGTAGTGGAGGGTGGCAGTAGTGTAGGGTGGCAGTAGTGGAGGGTGGCAGTAGTGTAGGGTGGCAGTAGTGGAGGGTGGCAGTAGTGTAGGGTGGCGGTAGTGTAGGGTGGCAGTAGTGGAGAGTGGCAGTAGTGAAGGGTGGCAGAAGTGGAGGGTGGCAGTAGTGTAGGGTGGCAGAAGTGGAGGGTGGTAGTAGTGTAGGGTGGCGGTAGTGTTGGGTGGCAGTAGTGTAGGGTGGCAGTAGTGTAGGGTGGCATTAGTGTAGGGTGGCAGTAGTCGAGGGTGGCAGTAGTGTAGGGTGAAAGTAGTGTAGGGTGGTAGTAGTGGAGGGTGGCAGTAGTGTAGGGTGGCAGTAGTGTAGGGTGGCAGTAGTGGAGGGTGGCATTAGTGTAGGGTGGCAGTAGTCGAGGGTGGCAGTAGTGTAGGGTGGCAGTAGTGTAGAATGGCAGTAGTAGAGGGTGGCAGTAGTGGAGTGTGGTAGTAGTGGAGGGTGGCAGTAGTGGAGGATGGCAGTAGTGTAGGGTGGCAGTTGTGTAGTTTGGCAGTAGTGTAGGGTGGCAGTAGTGTAGGGTGGCAGTAGTGTAGGGTGGCAGTAGTGGAGGGTGGCAGTAGTGTAGGGTGGCAGTAGTGCAGGGTGGCAGTTGTGGACGGTGGCAGTAGTGTAGGGTGCCAGTAGTGGAGGGTGGCAGTAGTGGAGGGTGGCAGTAGTGTAGGGTGGCAGTAGTGTAGGGTGGCAGTAGTGTAGGGTGGCAGTAGTGTAAGGTGGCAGTATTGTAGGGTGGCAGTAGTGGAGGGTGGCAGTAGTGTAGGGTGGCAGTAGTGTAGGGTGGCAGTAGTGTAGGGTGGCAGTAGTGTAGGGTGGCAGTAGTGGAGGGTGGCAGCAGTGGAGGGTGGTGGTAGTGTAGGGTGGCGGAAGTGGAGGGTGGCAGTAGTGGAGGGTGGTAGTAGTGTAGGGTGGCGGTAGTGTAGGGTGGCAGTAGTGGAGGGTGGCAGTAGTGGAGGGTGGCAGTAGTGAATGGATGGCAGTAGCGTAGGGTGGCAGTAATGGAGGGTGGCAGTAGTGGAGGGTGGCAGTAGTGTAAGGCAGCTGTAGTGGAGGGTGGCAGTGGTGTAGGGTGGCAGTAGTGTAAGGCGGCAGTAGTGGAGGATGGCAGTAGTGTAAGGCGGCAGTAGTGGAGGGTGGCAGTAGTGAATGGGTGGCAGTAGCGTAAGGCGGCAGTAGTGGAGGGTGGCAGTAGTGTAGGGTCGCAGTAGTGGAGGGTGGCAGTAGTGTAAGGCGGCAGTAGTGGAGGGTGGCAGTAGTGGAGGGTGGCAGTAGTGTAAGGCGGCAGTTGTGGAGGGTGGCAGTAGTGAATGGGTGGCAGTAGCGTAGGGTGGCAGTAGTGGAGGGTGGCAGTAGTGTAGGGTGGCAGTAGTGGAGGGTGGCAGTAGTGAATGGGTGGCAGTAGCGTAGGGTGGCAGTAGTGTAGGGTGGCAGTAGTGTAGGGTGGCAGTAGTGTAGGGTGGCAGTAGTGTTGGATGGCAGTAGTGGAGGGTGGCAGTAGTGGAGGGTGGCAGTAGTGTAGGGTGGCAGTAGTGTAGGGTGGCAGTAGTGTAGGGTGGCAGTAGTGGAGGGTGACAGTAGTGGAGGGTGGCAGTAGTATAAGGCGGCAGTAGTGGAGGGTGGCAGTAGTGTAAGGCGGCAGTAGTGGAGGGTGGCAGTAGTGGAGGGTGGCAGTAGTGTAAGGCGGCAGTAGTGGAGGGTGGCAGTAGTGGAGGGTGGCAGTAGTGTAGGGTGGCGGTAGTGTAGGGTGGCAGTAGTGTAGGGTGGCAGTAGTGGAGGGTGGCAGTAGTGTAGGGTGGCAGTAGTGGAGGGTGGCAGTAGTGGAGGGTGGGAGTAGTGGAGGGTGGGAGTAGTGGAGGGTGGGAGTAATGAGGGTGGGAGTAGTGGAGGGTGGCAGTAGTGGAGGATGGCAGTAGTGGAGGGTGGTAGCAGTGTAGGGTGGCAGTAGTGTAGGGTGGCAGTAGTGTAGGGTGGCAGTAGTGTAGGGTGGCAGTAGTGTAGGGTGGCAGTAGTGAAGGGTGGCAGAAGTGTAGGGTGGCAGTAGTGCAGGGTGGCAGTAGTGTAGGGTGGCAGTAGTGTAGGGTGGCAGCAGTGGAGGGTGGCTGTAGTGGAGGGTGGCAGTAGTGTAGGGTGGCAGTAGTGGAGGGTGGCAGTAGTGTAGGGTGGGAGTAGTGGAGGGTGGCAGTAGTGTAGGGTGGCGGTAGTGTAGGGTGGCAGTAGTGGAGGGTGGCAGTAGTGAAGGGTGGCAGAAGTGGAGGGTGGCAGTAGTGTAGGGTGGCAGAAGTGGAGGGTGGTAGTAGTGTAGGGTGGCGGTTGTGTAAGGTGGCAGTAGTGTAGGGTGGAAGTAGTGTAGGGTGGCAGTAGTGGAGGGTGGCAGTAGTGTAGGGTGGCAGTAGTGGAGGGTGGCAGTAGTGAATGGGTGGCAGTAGCGTAGGGTGGCAGTAGTGTAGGGTGGCAGTAGTGTAGGGTGGCAGTAGTGTAGGATGGCAGTAGTGGTGGGTGGCAGTAGTGTAGGGTGGCAGTAGTGTAGGGTGGCAGTAGTGGAGGGTGGCATTAGTGTAGGGTGGCAGTAGTCGAGGGTGGCAGTAGTGTAGGGTGGCAGTAGTGTAGAATGGCAGTAGTAGAGGGTGGCAGTAGTGGAGTGTGGCAGTAGTGGAGGGTGGCAGTAGTGGAGGATGGCAGTAGTGTAGGGTGGCAGTAGTGTAGTTTGGCAGTTGTGTAGGGTGGCAGTAGTGTAGGGTGGCAGTAGTGTAGGGTGGCAGTAGTGGAGGGTGGCAGTAGTGGAGGGTGGCAGTAGTGTAGGGTGGCAGTAGTGCAGGGTGGCAGTAGTGGAGGGTGGCAGTAGTGTAGGGTGCCAGTAGTGGAGGGTGGCAGTAGTGGAGGGTGGCAGTAGTGTAGGGTGGCAGTAGTGTAGGGTGGCAGTAGTGTAGGGTGGCAGTAGTGTAAGGTGGCAGTATTGTAGGGTGGCAGTAGTGGAGGGTGGCAGTAGTGTAGGGTGGCAGTAGTGTAGGGAGGCAGTAGTGTAGGGTGGCAGTAGTGGAGGGTGGCAGTAGTGGAGGGTGGTGGTAGTGTAGGGTGGCGGTAGTGGAGGGTGGCAGTAGTGGAGGGTGGTAGTAGTGTAGGGTGGCGGTAGTGTTGGGTGGCAGTAGTGAATGGATGGCAGTAGCGTAGGGTGGCAGTAGTGGAGGGTGGCAGTAGTGTAAGGCAGCAGTAGTGGAGGGTGGCAGTGGTGTAGGGTGGCAGTAGTGTAAGGCGGCAGTAGTGGAGGATGGCAGTAGTGTAAGGCGGCAGTAGTGGAGGGTGGCAGTAGTGAATGGGTGGCAGTAGCGTAAGGCGGCAGTAGTGGAGGGTGGCAGTAGTGTAGGGTGGCAGTAGTGGAGGGTGGCAGTAGTGTAAGGCGGCAGTAGTGGAGGGTGGCAGTAGTGGAGGGTGGCAGTAGTGTAAGGCGGCAGTTGTGGAGGGTGGCAGTAGTGAATGGGTGGCAGTAGCGTAGGGTGGCAGTAGTGGAGGGTGGCAGTAGTGTAGGGTGGCAGTAGTGGAGGGTGGCAGTAGTGAATGGGTGGCAGTAGCGTAGGGTGGCAGTAGTGTAGGGTGGCAGTAGTGTAGGTTGGCAGTGTGTAGGGTGGCAGTAGTGTTGGGTGGCAGTAGTGGAGGGTGGCAGTAGTGGAGGGTGGCAGTAGTGTAGGGTGGCAGTAGTGTAGGGTGGCAGTAGTGTAGGGTGGCAGTAGTGGAGGGTGACAGTAGTGGAGTGTGGCAGTAGTGTAAGGCGGCAGTAGTGGAGGGTGGCAGTAGTGTAAGGCGGCAGTAGTGGAGGGTGGCAGTAGTGGAGGGTGGCAGTAGTGTAAGGCGGCAGTAGTGGAGGGTGGCAGTAGTGGAGGGTGGCAGTAGTGTAGGGTGGCGGTAGTGTAGGGTGGTAGTAGTGTAGGGTGGCAGTAGTGGAGGGTGGCAGTAGTGTAGGGTGGCAGTAGTGGAGGGTGGCAGTAGTGGAGGGTGGGAGTAGTGGAGGGTGGGAGTAGTGGAGGGTGGCAGTAATGAGGGTGGGAGTAGTGGAGGGTGGCAGTAGTGGAGGATGGCAGTAGTGGAGGGTGGTAGCAGTGTAGGGTGGCAGTAGTGTTGGGTGGCAGTAGTGTAGGGTGGCAGTAGTGTAGGGTGGCAGTAGTGTAGGGTGGCAGTAGTGGAGGGTGGCAGAAGTGTAGGGTGGCAGTAGTGCAGGGTGGCAGTAGTGTAGGGTGGCAGTAGTGTAGGGTAGCAGTAGTGGAGGGTGGCTGTAGTGGAGGGTGGCAGTAGTGTAGGGTGGCAGTAGTGGAGGGTGGTAGTAGTGTAGGGTGGGAGTAGTGGAGGGTGGCAGTAGTGTAGGGTGGCGGTAGTGTAGGGTGGCAGTAGTGGAGGGTGGCAGTAGTGAAGGGTGGCAGAAGTGGAGGGTGGCAGTAGTGTAGGGTGGCAGAAGTGGAGGGTGGTAGTAGTGTAGGGTGGCGGTTGTGTAGGGTGGCAGTAGTGTAGGGTGGAAGTAGTGTAGGGTGGCAGTAGTGGAGGGTGGCAGTAGTGTAGGGTGGCAGTAGTGGAGGGTGGCAGTAGTGAATGGGTGGCAGTAGCGTAGGGTGGCAGTAGTGTAGGGTGGCAGTAGTGTAGGGTGGCAGTAGTGTAGGGTGGCAGTAGTGTTGGGTGGCAGTAGTGGAGGGTGGCAGTAGTGTAAGGCGGCAGTAGTGGAGGGTGACAGTAGTGGAGGGTGGCAGTAGTGTAAGGCGGCAGTAGTGGAGGGTGGCAGTAGTGGAGGGTGGCAGTAGTGGAGGGTGGCAGTAGTGTAAGGCGGCAGTAGTGGAGGGTGGCAGTAGTGGAGGGTGGCAGTAGTGTAGGGTGGCAGTAGTGTAGGGTGGCAGTAGTGGAGGGTGGCAGTAGTGTAGGGTGGCGGTAGTGTAGGGTGGCAGTAGTGGATGGTGGCAGTAGTGGAGGGTGGCAGTAGTGTAGGGTGGCAGTAGTAGAGGGTGGCAGTAGTGGAGGGTGGGAGTAGTGGAGGGTGGGAGTAGTGGAGGGTGGGAGTAGTGGAGGGTGGCAGTAGTGGAGGGTGGCAGTAGTGGAGGGTGGCAGTAGTGGAGGATGGCAGTAGTGGAGGGTGGTAGCAGTGTAGGGTGGCAGTAGTGTAGGGTGGCAGTAGTGTAGGGTGGCAGTAGTGGAGGGTGGCAGTAGTGTAGGGTGGCAGTAGTGCAGGGTGACAGTAGTGTATTGTGGCAGTAGTGTAGGGTGGCAGTATTGGAGGGTGGCAGTAGTGTAGGGTGGAAGTAGTGTAGGGTGGCAGTAGTGGAGGGTGGCAGTAGTGTAGGGTGGCAGTAGTGTAGAATATCAGTAGTAGAGGGTGGCAGTAGTGGAGGGTGGCAGTAGTGTAGGGTGGGAGTAGTGGAGGGTGGCAGTAGTGTAGGGTGGCAGTAGTGTAGTGTAGGAGTAGTGGAGGGTGGCAGTAGTGTAGGGTGGCGGTAGTGTAGGGTGGCAGTAGTGGAGGGTGGCAGTAGTGAAGGGAGGCAGAAGTGGAGGGTGGCAGTAGTGTAGGGTGGCAGAAGTGGAGGGTGGTAGTAGTGTAGGGTGGCGGTAGTGTAGAGTGGCAGTAGTGTAGGGTGGAAGTATATATGTTACGGCCCTCTCGGGACGCAACGGGGTTCTTACTCTGATGTAGTTAGAGGAAGATATATATCCGGCCCCAAGCCAGTAGAGGCTATCAAGGGATGCGATCCGTGACGCAAGTAACTTAAAGGGAGTAGGGAAAGAAAGGTAATAACTTAATATAATATAATATAACCTTCACCATTTAAATATATAAAAGTAAAACGTACACAAGGGGGAAGGGTATTAACACTTTACAAAGGGGATCAACACTGTAGTCTTCTGCTGGAGACTATGGATCCTCGAAGCTAGGTGCTGAGTCCGCGGTGCTTTCTTCGTGGCCTCAAGACGTGTCCTCTGAGAACGCCGAGTCTACCCTGGCCACAGGTCAGCCACAACACAGGTCCACTGGGGGCACCGTCGTGGAGGCCGTCAACCACACGTCCAGCAGGTCTGCTGGCAGGTACTGAGCCACCAAGGCTGGTACGGCCACTCCACGAACGATAAAAGGGGTACGCCCTAGACAGGAGTCTCGTGTGATATCACCAATCACCCTCCTGTCCTCAATACCCCAGTGGATTATCGTCTCCAACCGTCGGTCCCGGGTAAATCCTTCCACTGCCACTCCACTGGCAGGCTTAACACACCACAGTGTTCTTCCGGGGGGACGACGTCACGACAGCTGCAGCAAACTTCACTGTATGGAGACTGGCTGCCTCGGGTAGACTGACTACACCTTCAACACAGTGGTCCCAGGTCGGCTCTGTAAGCAGACACGTCATCAATAACTGGGACACTAATACACCACACTCACAGGCCCAGATACAAACGCCCGACATATCCACTCCATAGATGGCGCTGTCGTCGGAGCACCACCTCACCAGAGGTCAGGAGCGGCGGTGTTGAGCGCTGAACCAGACTAGAACCTGGTCCTCGAGGCCAGTACACGCTGTCCTCACTAGGTGTCGTCGTTCGTTTGGAGGGGGTTTCGGGAGCTGACCCACAGATGGCGTGTTTGTCACTGCTCCAGGCTCGAACGCTGGATCCGGGTTCGTAACATGGAGGGTGGGAGTAGTGGAGGGTGGGAGTAGTGGAGGGTGGGAGTAGTGGAGGGTGGCAGTAGTGGAGGGTGGCAGTAGTGGAGGATGGCAGTAGTGGAGGGTGGTAGCAGTGTAGGGTGGCAGTAGTGTAGGGTGGCAGTAGTGTAGGGTGGCAGTAGTGTAGGGTGGCAGTAGTGTAGGGTGGCAGTAGTGGAGGGTGGCAGTAGTGTAGGGTGGCAGTAGTGCAGGGTGACAGTAGTGTATTGTGGCAGTAGTGTAGGGTGGCAGTATTGGAGGGTGGCAGTAGTGTAGGGTGGAAGTAGTGTAGGGTGGCAGTAGTGGAGGGTGGCAGTAGTGTAGGGTGGCAGTAGTGTAGAATATCAGTAGTAGAGGGTGGCAGTAGTGTAGGGTGGCAGTAGTGTAGGGTGGCAGTAGTGTAGGGTGGCAGTAGTGTAGGGTGGCAGTAGTGGAGGGTGGCAGTAGTGTAGGGTGGCAGTAGTGCAGGGTGGCAGTAGTGTAGGGTGGCAGTAGTGTAGGGTGGCGGTAGTGGAGAGTGGCATTAGTGGACGGTGGCAGTAGTGTAGGGTGGCAGTAGTGGAGGGTGGCAGTAGTGTAGGGTGGGAGTAGTGGAGGGTGGCAGTAGTGTAGAGTGGCAGTAGTGTAGTGTAGGAGTAGTGGAGGGTGGCAGTAGTGTAGGGTGGCGGTAGTGTAGGGTGGCAGTAGTGGAGGGTGGCAGTAGTGAAGGGTGGCAGAAGTGGAGGGTGGCAGTAGTGTAGGGTGGCAGAAGTGGAGGGTGGTAGTAGTGTAGGGTGGCGGTAGTGTAGGGTGGCAGTAGTGTAGGGTGGAAGTAGTGTAGGGTGGCAGTAGTGGAGGGTGGCAGTAGTGTAGGGTGGCAGTAGTGTAGGGTGGCAGTAGTGGAGGGAGGCATTAGTGTAGGGTGGCAGTAGTCGAGGGTGGCAGTAGTGTAGGGTGGCAGTAGTGTAGAATGGCAGTAGTAGAGGGTGGCAGTAGTGGAGGGTGGCAGTAGTGGAGGGTGGCAGTAGTGGAGGATGGCAGTAGTGTAGGGTGGCAGTAGTGTAGGGTGGCAGTAGTGGAGGGTGGCAGTAGTGTAGGGTGGCAGTAGTGTAGGGTGGCAGTAGTGTAGGGTGGGGGTAGTGTAGGGTGGCGGTAGTGTAGGGTGGCAGTAGTGTAGGGTGGCAGTAGTGTAGGGTGGCAATAGTGTAGGGTGGCAGTAGTGTAGGGTGGCAGTAGTGTAGGGTGGCAGTAGTGTAGGGTGGCAGTAGTGTAGGGTGGCAGTAGTGTAGGGTGGCAGTAGTGAAGGGTGGCAGTAGTGTAGGGTGGCAGTAGTGGAGGGGGCAGTTGTGTAGGGTGGCAGTAGTGGAGGGTGGCAGTAGTGTAGGGTGGCAGTAGTGGAGGGTGGCAGTAGTGGAGGGTGGCAGTAGTGGAGGGTGGGAGTAGTAGAGGGTGGGAGTAGTAGAGGCTGGGAGTAGTGGAGGGAGGCAGTAGTGGAGGATGGCAGTAGTGGTGGGTGGTAGCAGTGTAGGGTGGCGGTAGTGTAGGGTGGCAGTAGTGGAGGGTGGCAGTAGTCTATTGTGGCAGTAGTGTAGGGTGGTAGGAGTGTAGGGTGGCAGTAGTGGAGGGTGGCAGTAGTGAAGGGTGACAGTAGTGCAGGGTGGCAGTAGTGTAGGGTGGCAGTAGTGTAGGGTGGCATTAGTGGATGGTAGCAGTAGTAGAGGGTGGCAGTAGTGTAGGGTGGCAGTAGTGTAGGGTGGCAGTAGTGTAGGATGGCAGTAGTGTAGGGTGGCAGTAGTGGAGGGTGGCAGTAGTGTAGGGTGGCAGTAGTGCAGGGGGGCAGTAGTGTAGGGTGGCAGTAGTGTAGGGTGGCAGTAGTGGAGGGTGGCAGTAGTGTAGGGTGGAAGTAGTGTAGGGTGGCAGTAGTGGAGGGTGGCAGTAGTGTAGGGTGGCAGTAGTGTAGAATATCAGTAGTGTAGAATATCAGTAGTAGAGGGTGGCAGTAGTGTAGGGTGGAAGTAGTGTAGGGTGGCAGTAGTGGAGGGTGGCAGTAGTGTAGGGTGGCAGTAGTGGAGGGTGGCAGTAGTGAATGGGTGGCAGTAGCGTAGGGTGGCAGTAGTGTAGGGTGGCAGTAGTGTAGGGTGGCAGTAGTGTAGGGTGGCAGTAGTGTTGGGTGGCAGTAGTGGAGGGTGGCACTAGTGTAAGGCGGCAGTAGTGGAGGGTGACAGTAGTGGAGGGTGGCAGTAGTGTAAGGCGGCAGTAGTGGAGGGTGGCAGTAGTGCAGGGTGGCAGTAGTGAAGGGTGGCAGTAGTGTAGGGTGGCAGTAGTGGAGGGTGGCAGTAGTGTAGGGTGGCGGTAGTGTAGGGTGGCAGTAGTGGATGGTGGCAGTAGTGGAGGGTGGCAGTAGTGTAGGGTGGCAGTAGTAGAGGGTGGCAGTAGTGGAGGGTGGGAGTAGTGGAGGGTGGGAGTAGTGGAGGGTGGGAGTAGTGGAGGGTGGCAGTAGTGGAGGGTGGCAGTAGTGGAGGATGGCAGTAGTGGAGGGTGGTAGCAGTGTAGGGTGGCAGTAGTGTAGGGTGGCAGTAGTGTAGGGTGGCAGTAGTGTAGGGTGGCAGTAGTGTAGGGTGGCAGTAGTGGAGGGTGGCAGTAGTGTAGGGTGGCAGTAGTGCAGGGTGGCAGTAGTGTAGGGTGGCAGTAGTGTAGGGTGGCAGTAGTGGAGGGTGGCAGTAGTGTAGGGTGGAAGTAGTGTAGGGTGGCAGTAGTTGAGGGTGGCAGTAGTGTAGGGTGGCAGTAGTGTAGAATATCAGTAGTAGAGGGTGGCAGTAGTGTAGGGTGGCAGTAGTGTAGGGTGGCAGTAGTGTAGGGTTGCAGTAGTGTAGGGTGGCAGTAGTGTAGGGTGGCGGTAGTGGAGGGTGGCAGTAGTGTAGGGTGGCAGTAGTGCAAGGTGGCAGTAGTGTAGAGTGGCAGTAGTGTAGGGTGGCGGTAGTGGAGGGTGGCAGTAGTGGAGGGTGGCAGTAGTGTAGGGTGGCAGTAGTGGAGGGTGGCAGTAGTGTAGGGTGGGAGTAGTGGAGGGTGGCAGTAGTGTAGGGTGGCAGTAGTGTAGTGTAGGAGTAGTGGAGGGTGGCAGTAGTGTAGGGTGGCGGTAGTGTAGGGTGGCAGTAGTGGAGGGTGGCAGTATTGGAGGGTGGCAGTAGTGTAGGGTGGAAGTAGTGTAGGGTGGCAGTAGTGGAGGGTGGCAGTAGTGTAGGGTGGCAGTAGTGTAGAATATCAGTAGTAGAGGGTGGCAGTAGTGTAGGGTGGCAGTAGTGTAGGGTGGCAGTAGTGTAGGGTGGCAGTAGTGTAGGGTGGCAGTAGTGGAGGGTGGCAGTAGTGTAGGGTGGCAGTAGTGCAGGGTGGCAGTAGTGTAGGGTGGCAGTAGTGTAGGGTGGCGGTAGTGGAGAGTGGCATTAGTGGACGGTGGCAGTAGTGTAGGGTGGCAGTAGTGGAGGGTGGCAGTAGTGTAGGGTGGGAGTAGTGGAGGGTGGCAGTAGTGTAGGGTGGCAGTAGTGTAGTGTAGGAGTAGTGGAGGGTGGCAGTAGTGTAGGGTGGTGGTAGTGTAGGGTGGCAGTAGTGGAGGGTGGCAGTAGTGAAGGGTGGCAGAAGTGGAGGGTGGCAGTAGTGTAGGGTGGCAGAAGTGGAGGGTGGTAGTAGTGTAGGGTGGCGGTAGTGTAGGGTGGCAGTAGTGTAGGGTGGAAGTAGTGTAGGGTGGTAGTAGTGGAGGGTGGCAGTAGTGTAGGGTGGCAGTAGTGTAGGGTGGCAGTAGTGGAGGGAGGCATTAGTGTAGGGTGGCAGTAGTCGAGGGTGGCAGTAGTGTAGGGTGGCAGTAGTGTAGAATGGCAGTAGTAGAGGGTGGCAGTAGTGGAGGGTGGCAGTAGTGGAGGGTGGCAGTAGTGGAGGATGGCAGTAGTGTAGGGTGGCAGTAGTGTAGGGTGGCAGTAGTGGAGGGTGGCAGTAGTGTAGGGTGGCAGTAGTGTAGGGTGGCAGTAGTGTAGGGTGGGGGTAGTGTAGGGTGGCGGTAGTGTAGGGTGGCAGTAGTGTAGGGTGGCAGTAGTGTAGGGTGGCAATAGTGTAGGGTGGCAGTAGTGTAGGGTGGCAGTAGTGTAGGGTGGCAGTAGTGTAGGGTGGCAGTAGTGTAGGGTGGCAGTAGTGTAGGGTGGCAGTAGTGAAGGGTGGCAGTAGTGTAGGGTGGCAGTAGTGGAGGGGGCAGTTGTGTAGGGTGGCAGTAGTGGAGGGTGGCAGTAGTGTAGGGTGGCAGTAGTGGAGGGTGGCAGTAGTGGAGGGTGGCAGTAGTGGAGGGTGGGAGTAGTAGAGGGTGGGAGTAGTAGAGGCTGGGAGTAGTGGAGGGTGGCAGTAGTGGAGGATGGCAGTAGTGGTGGGTGGTAGCAGTGTAGGGTGGCGGTAGTGTAGGGTGGCAGTAGTGGAGGGTGGCAGTAGTGTAGGGTGGCAGTAGTGTAGGGTGGTAGGAGTGTAGGGTGGCAGTAGTGGAGGGTGGCAGTAGTGAAGGGTGACAGTAGTGCAGGGTGGCAGTAGTGTAGGGTGGCAGTAGTGTAGGGTGGCATTAGTGGATGGTAGCAGTAGTAGAGGGTGGCAGTAGTGTAGGGTGGCAGTAGTGTAGGGTGGCAGTAGTGTAGGGTGGCAGTAGTGTAGGGTGGCAGTAGTGGAGGGTGGCAGTAGTGTAGGGTGGCAGTAGTGCAGGGGGGCAGTAGTGTAGGGTGGCAGTAGTGTAGGGTGGCAGTAGTGGAGGGTGGCAGTAGTGTAGGGTGGAAGTAGTGTAGGGTGGCAGTAGTGGAGGGTGGCAGTAGTGTAGGGTGGCAGTAGTGTAGAATATCAGTAGTGTAGAATATCAGTAGTAGAGGGTGGCAGTAGTGTAGGGTGGAAGTAGTGTAGGGTGGCAGTAGTGGAGGGTGGCAGTAGTGTAGGGTGGCAGTAGTGGAGGGTGGCAGTAGTGAATGGGTGGCAGTAGCGTAGGGTGGCAGTAGTGTAGGGTGGCAGTAGTGTAGGGTGGCAGTAGTGTAGGGTGGCAGTAGTGTTGGGTGGCAGTAGTGGAGGGTGGCACTAGTGTAAGGCGGCAGTAGTGGAGGGTGACAGTAGTGGAGGGTGGCAGTAGTGTAAGGCGGCAGTAGTGGAGGGTGGCAGTAGTGGAGGGTGGCAGTAGTGGAGGCTGGCAGTAGTGTAAGGCGGCAGTAGTGGAGGGTGGCAGTAGTGGAGGGTGGCAGTAGTGTAGGGTGGCAGTAGTGTAGGGTGGCAGTAGTGGAGGGTGGCAGTAGTGTAGGGTGGCGGTAGTGTAGGGTGGCAGTAGTGGATGGTGGCAGTAGTGGAGGGTGGCAGTAGTGTAGGGTGGCAGTAGTAGAGGGTGGCAGTAGTGGAGGGTGGGAGTAGTGGAGGGTGGGAGTAGTGGAGGGTGGGAGTAGTGGAGGGTGGCAGTAGTGGAGGGTGGCAGTAGTGGAGGATGGCAGTAGTGGAGGGTGGTAGCAGTGTAGGGTGGCAGTAGTGTAGGGTGGCAGTAGTGTAGGGTGGCAGTAGTGTAGGGTGGCAGTAGTGTAGGGTGGCAGTAGTGGAGGGTGGCAGTAGTGTAGGGTGGCAGTAGTGCAGGGTGGCAGTAGTGTAGGGTGGCAGTAGTGTAGGGTGGCAGTAGTGGAGGGTGGCAGTAGTGTAGGGTGGAAGTAGTGTAGGGTGGCAGTAGTGGAGGGTGGCAGTAGTGTAGGGTGGCAGTAGTGTAGAATATCAGTAGTAGAGGGTGGCAGTAGTGTAGGGTGGCAGTAGTGTAGGGTGGCAGTAGTGTAGGGTTGCAGTAGTGTAGGGTGGCAGTAGTGTAGGGTGGCGGTAGTGGAGGGTGGCAGTAGTGTAGGGTGGCAGTAGTGCAAGGTGGCAGTAGTGTAGGGTGGCAGTAGTGTAGGGTGGCGGTAGTGGAGGGTGGCAGTAGTGGAGGGTGGCAGTAGTGTAGGGTGGCAATAGTGGAGGGTGGCAGTAGTGTAGGGTGGGAGTAGTGGAGGGTGGCAGTAGTGTAGGGTGGCAGTAGTGTAGTGTAGGAGTAGTGGAGGGTGGCAGTAGTGTAGGGTGGCAGAAGTGGAGGGTGGCAGTAGTGAAGGGTGGCAGAAGTGGAGGGTGGTAGTAGTGTAGGGTGGCGGTAGTGTAGGGTGGCAGTAGTGTAGGGTGGAAGTAGTGTAGGGTGGCAGTAGTGTAGGTAGGCAGTAGTGTAGAATGGCAGTAGTAGAGGGTGGCAGTAGTGGAGGGTGGCAGTAGTGGAGGGTGGCAGTAGTGGAGGATGGCAGTAGTGTAGGGTGGCAGTAGTGTAGGGTGGCAGTAGTGGAGGGTGGCAGTAGTGTAGGGTGGCAGTAGTGTAGGGTGGCAGTAGTGTAGGGTGGGGGTAGTGTAGGGTGGCGGTAGTGTAGGGTGGCAGTAGTGTAGGGTGGCAGTAGTGTAGGGTGGCAGTAGTGTAGGGTGGCAGTAGTGTAGGGTGGCAGTAGTGTAGGGTGGCAGTAGTGTAGGG
>NW_027189778.1:90000-91704 GCF_040958095.1 Procambarus clarkii | reverse complement strand
CTTAAAAGGCAGACTCTAAGATTAATGCTCGATCCTCCTGACACAAATAGGTGAGTACACATAAATATATAACATGAATGATGTGTTCCTTCTCGACACACAATATGGGATTCCAGGGTTCGAATCGCGGTCGGGCAGGGCTGTAATTGTTCGTAGCGTTTTCCTATCACCTAATGCACCAATTCACCTAGCAGTAAATAGGTATCCAGGAGTTGGTGACCCACTGGCATCCTGGTGAATGAGGTTTAGTTTGACCTTGTGAGGTGGCGTTTTCGAGACCACTATACAAGCCTAACATGCATATATAGACTGCCTGTCTCCCGACTTAAAGAAGTTATAAGTACTGTCATGAAGCCTAAGAGAGCATAATCCAAGGCCTAAGAGTAGTCATTCGTTCTTTGAAGAGGATTGTTTAGGTTCTTTAAATACCAGCGTGTGGCATTTATGAGCAATTTGTGCGAGATCAATGGCATCCAAACATTTCCATGTTGGTGCAAAAGTCCACTTTTGGTTTGTTGTTTGACTAAATAGTTGCTATAAGTATTATCATTAATGGAGAATTGGCTGGTATGTGTAAGTATCCTCCGCCACAGTTACCATTATCATCACTCACTGACAAGTTATTGGTTACCACTTGTATACAATAACAACGGCCATACTACCACTTAAAGGACACTGCTTCTCGTTCCATTAGCCAAGTTAAGCAACTTTCAATTTGGTTAGTAATTGGATGGGTAACCTGCCTGGTAACACCAACTGCTAGTGCTGCTGATGGCATTCATATTTGGACAGTCCCTGTGGATCAGTGGCAAGGCACTCATCTCGCGCTTCTCAAGCGATTTCGCCTTGGTTCATATCCTGTCTAGCCGGGAAGAGCGGATTGACTAGGCACCAATCCTTAACTGAACGATTCTCTTCACGAAGCAGTGAGTAGGTACCTGGTTGTTAAACGGTTTGTCGGGTTGTGTTCCAGAAAAAAATAACAATGAGTTTGTGTGCACTCACCTAATTGTACTCACCTTATTGTGATTGCGGGGGTTGAGATCTGGCTCTTTGGTCCCGCCTCACAACCGTCAATCAACAGGTGTACAGGTTGGAGCCTATTGGGCTCCATCATATCTACACTTGAAATTGTGCATGGAGTCAGCCTCCACCACATCACTTCCTAATGCATTCCATTTGTCAACCACTCTGACACTAAAAAAAAGTTCTTTCTAATAACTCTGTGGCTCATTTGGGCACTCAGTTTCCACCTGTGTCCCCTAGTGCGTGTGCCCTTATGTTAAATAGCCTGTCTTTATCTACCCTATCAATTCCCTTGAGAATCTTTAATGTGGTGATCATGTGCCCCCTAACTCTTCTGTCTTCCAACGAAGTGAGGCTTGATTCCCGTAGTCGCTCCTCGTAGCTCATACCTTTTACCTCGGGTACTAGTGTATTGGCAAACCTTTGAATCTTTTCCAGTTTAGTCTTATGCTTGACTACATATGGACCCGATGCTGGAGCTGCATACTCTAGGATTGGTCTGACATATTTGGTATATAACGTTCTGAAAGATTCCTTTCAGTGAGTGTGTGTGTGTGTTTTTGTGTGTGCGCGTGCGCGCGCGGGCAAGAATGTCGCACTTTGAAATATGTACCTATGATTATTAAAGTATACCATTCGAGAAAAAAAATGTATACCTATTTATTAGTCCATTCTCTC
>NW_027189778.1:82500-85000 GCF_040958095.1 Procambarus clarkii | reverse complement strand
ACACACGGACTCAAGACACACACGGACTCAAGACACACACGGACTCAAGACACACCCGGACTCAAGACACACATGGACACTGACACGATCCCAAGGTGGAGATAACGGAGGCAATTTGAGGTAACACAAATGGCCTCCTGGACTCAAAACCCCAGGGACACGGACACGGACACTGACACTCATAGACTATGACGGAATCAAGACTCACACGGAATCAAGACACACACGGAATCAAGACACACACGGAATCAAGACTCACACGGAATCAAGACTCACACGGAATCAAGACTCACACGGAATCAAGACTCACACGGAATCAAGACTCACACGGAATCAAGACTCACACGGAATCAAGACTCACACGGAATCAAGACTCACACGGAATCAAGACATAACACGGAATCAAGACTCACACGGAATCAAGACATAACACGGAATCAAGACATAACACGGAATCAAGACTCACACGGAATCAAGACATAACACGGAATCAAGACATAACACGGAATCAAGACATAACACGGAATCAAGACATAACACGGAATCAAGACATAACACGGAATCAAGACTCACACGGAATCAAGACATAACACGGAATCGACATAACACGGAATCAAGACACGCACGGAATCAAGACATCAAGATAAATATATTTTATCAAGATAATCAAGATAATCAAGATAATCGGAATTAAGATAAATATATTTATCAAATAGATAAATAGATCAAGACATAACACGGAATCAAGACACGCACGGAATGTACGGAATCAAGACACATAGGAATCAAGACACACGCACAGAGATAAAACATTTTTATTAAATTTTTTAAAAATTTTAAATTTTAAACATCAAATTTTATTAAAATTTTAATAAAAAATTTGTTTTTAAATTTAAAATTTTTAATAAAATTTTAAACATCAAAGGAATGTGTTGCTTCTTGTTTGTCAATAAACTGTTTTAAATTTGTTAACGTGAGAACTGCCAGAAGGTCCAGAGAATCCAGAGAATCTATGGAAAGTAATGCTGCTACAGGAGAGGGATCTGTGCCCTGTAATTGCAATCGTTTCGACAAGCTCGAACGCAGCCTGATCATCAAGATTAAGAACACGGCCTATCCGACTAGGCCGAGTAGACTCTAGTCTTGTTACTAGTTCAAAGTAAGTACATTTCTAACTTGTATAAAGAAGAAGTAACCTTTTTTCAACCTATGGGAGACAAATCATTGAATATGCAGTCCCAGCCTGGTTTCCAACAGAGCTGAGAGTTATGAGTTACATAACTTCTGGAAAAACTACTTGAGCAATTGAGATGGTTGAGAGGTGGGACCAAAGATCTGAAGGTCAAACCTAGCAAACACAACTAGGTGAATACAACTAGGTGAGAACAAACTTACAAACACCCACAGTTGTAGATGCAAACTCCATTCATAATTTTAAAAGTTGATATGACAGAGAAATAGACCAGGAATCATTGCTTTAAACAACCGGCGGCTATAATGCCAACGTTCAAAAACTGTTGCTCGGTCCTGTAAGTAGAAATAGGTAAGTACACAGAGATATGAAACATGTATGTGTTCCTTCTAGACTAACAATCGGGGATTCCTGGATCGAAACCCGGACAGGCAGGAATGAAATTAAGGTGGCGTTTCCTATCACCTAATGCCTCTTTTCTCCGAGCAGTCAACAGGTATCCAGGAGTTGTGAGCTTCTTGTAGGATTGCATCCTGGTGAGGGTTAGGTCAGGGTCAGTTTAGGTGTTTGATCTTGCGAGGTGGGTGTTGGTTAGGTTAGGTTAGGATAGATAGGTTAAGTTTGGTTAGGCTAGTTAGGTTAGGATAGTTAGGTTAGTTAGGTTAGGTTAAGTTAGGTTAGAATAGTTAGGTTAGGCTTGGTTAGGTTAGGAAATAGGCCAGGAGTTATTGCTATAAAAAAAACGACGGCTTAAAAGGCAGACTCTAAGATTAATGCTCGATCCTCCTGACACAAATAGGTGAGTACACATAAATATATAACATGAATGATGTGTTCCTTCTCGACTCACAATATGGGATTCCAGGGTTCGAATCGCGGTCGGGCAGGGCTGTAATTGTTCGTAGCGTTTCCTATCACCTAATGCACCAATTCACCTAGCAGTAAATAGGTATCCAGGAGTTGGTGACCCACTGGCATCCTGGTGAATGAGGTTTAGTTTGACCTTGTGAGGTGGCGTTTTCGAGACCACTATACAAGCCTAACATGCATATATATAGACTGCCTGTCTCCCGACTTAAAGAAGTTATAAGTACTGTCAATGAAGCCTAAGAGAGCATAATCCAAGGCCTAAGAGTAGTCATTCGTTCTTTGAAGAGGATTGTTTAGGTTCTTTAAATACCAGCGTGTGGCATTTATGAGCAATTTGTGCGAGATCAATGGCATCCAAACATTTCCATGTTGGTGCAAAAGTCCACTTTTGGTTTGTTTGTTTGATTAAATAGTTGCTATAAGTATTATCATTAATGG
>NW_027189778.1:67500-77500 GCF_040958095.1 Procambarus clarkii | reverse complement strand
AGACTCACACGGAATCAAGACTCACACGGAATCAAGACTCACACGGAATCAAGACTCACACGGAATCAAGACTCACACGGAATCAAGACTCACACGGAATCAAGACTCACACGGAATCAAGACTCACACGGAATCAAGACATAACACGGAATCAAGACTCACACGGAATCAAGACATAACACGGAATCAAGACATAACACGGAATCAAGACTCACACGGAATCAAGACATAACACGGAATCAAGACATAACACGGAATCAAGACATAACACGGAATCAAGACATAACACGGAATCAAGACATAACACGGAATCAAGACTCACACGGAATCAAGACATAACACGGAATCGACATAACACGGAATCAAGACACGCACGGAATCAAGACATCAAGATAAATATATTTTATCAAGATAATCAAGATAATCAAGATAATCGGAATTAAGATAAATATATTTATCAAATAGATAAATAGATCAAGACATAACACGGAATCAAGACACGCACGGAATGTACGGAATCAAGACACATAGGAATCAAGACACACGCACAGAGATAAAACATTTTTATTAAATTTTTTAAAAATTTTAAATTTTAAACATCAAATTTTATTAAAATTTTAATAAAAAAATTGTTTTTAAATTTAAAATTTTTAATAAAATTTTAAACATCAAAGGAATGTGTTGCTTCTTGTTTGTCAATAAACTGTTTTAAATTTGTTAACGTGAGAACTGCCAGAAGGTCCAGAGAATCCAGAGAATCTATGGAAAGTAATGCTGCTACAGGAGAGGGATCTGTGCCCTGTAATTGCAATCGTTTCGACAAGCTCGAACGCAGCCTGATCATCAAGATTAAGAACACGGCCTATCCGACTAGGCCGAGTAGACTCTAGTCTTGTTACTAGTTCAAAGTAAGTACATTTCTAACTTGTATAAAGAAGAAGTAACCTTTTTTCAACCTATGGGAGACAAATCATTGAATATGCAGCCCCAGCCTGGTTTCCAACAGAGCTGAGAGTTATGAGTTACATAACTTCTGGAAAAACTACTTGAGCAATTGAGATGGTTGAGAGGTGGGACCAAAGATCTGAAGGTCAAACCTAGCAAACACAACTAGGTGAATACAACTAGGTGAGAACAAACTTACAAACACCCACAGTTGTAGATGCAAACTCCATTCATAATTTTAAAAGTTGATATGACAGAGAAATAGACCAGGAATCATTGCTTTAAACAACCGGCGGCTATAATGCCAACGTTCAAAAACTGTTGCTCGGTCCTGTAAGTAGAAATAGGTGAGTACACAGAGATATGAAACATGTATGTGTTCCTTCTAGACTAACAATCGGGGATTCCTGGATCGAAACCCGGACAGGCAGGAATGAAATTAAGGTGGCGTTTCCTATCACCTAATGCCTCTTTTCTCCGAGCAGTCAACAGGTATCCAGGAGTTGTGAGCTTCTTGTAGGATTGCATCCTGGTGAGGGTTAGGTCAGGGTCAGTTTAGGTGTTTGATCTTGCGAGGTGGGTGTTGGTTAGGTTAGGTTAGGATAGATAGGTTAAGTTTGGTTAGGCTAGTTAGGTTAGGATAGTTAGGTTAGTTAGGTTAGGTTAAGTTAGGTTAGAATAGTTAGGTTAGGTTTGGTTAGGTTAGTTTAGGTTTGGTTTAGTTAGATTAGGTTATTTAGGTTAGGTTAGGTTTAAGTGTAGGTTAGGTTAGGTTTAGATTAGGTTAGGTTAGATTAGGTTTGGCTATAGATTATGGTAGGTCAAGGATTGTGGTTAGGGAAGGGTATAGGTTAGGCTTGGTTAGGTTAGGAAATAGGCCAGGAGTTATTGCTATAAAAAAAACGACGGCTTAAAAGGCAGACTCTAAGATTAATGCTCGATCCTCCTGACACAAATAGGTGAGTACACATAAATATATAACATGAATGATGTGTTCCTTCTCGACTCACAATATGGGATTCCAGGGTTCGAATCGCGGTCGGGCAGGGCTGTAATTGTTCGTAGCGTTTCCTATCACCTAATGCACCAATTCACCTAGCATTAAATAGGTATCCAGGAGTTGGTGACCCACTGGCATCCTGGTGAATGAGGTTTAGTTTGACCTTGTGAGGTGGCGTTTTCGAGACCACTATACAAGCCTAACATGCATATATATAGACTGCCTGTCTCCCGACTTAAAGAAGTTATAAGTACTGTCAATGAAGCCTAAGAGAGCATAATCCAAGGCCTAAGAGTAGTCATTCGTTCTTTGAAGAGGATTGTTTAGGTTCTTTAAATACCAGCGTGTGGCATTTATGAGCAATTTGTGCGAGATCAATGGCATCCAAACATTTCCATGTTGGTGCAAAAGTCCACTTTTGGTTTGTTTGTTTGATTAAATAGTTGCTATAAGTATTATCATTAATGGAGAATTGGCTGGTATGTGTAAGTATCCTCCGCCACAGTTACCATTATCATCACTCACTGACAAGTTATTGGTTACCACTTGTATACAATAACAACGGCCATACTACCACTTAAAGGACACTGCTTCTCGTTCCATTAGCCAAGTTAAGCAACTTTCAATTTGGTTAGTAATTGGATGGGTAACCTGCCTGGTAACACCAACTGCTAGTGCTGCTGATGGCATTCATATTTGGACAGTCCCTGTGGATCAGTGGCAAGGCACTCATCTCGCGCTTCTCAAGCGATTTCGCCTTGGTTCATATCCTGTCTAGCCGGGAAGAGCGGATTGACTAGGCACCAATCCTTAACTGAACGATTCTCTTCACGAAGCAGTGAGTAGGTACCTGGTTGTTAAACGGTTTGTCGGGTTGTGTTCCAGAAAAAAATAACAATGAGTTTGTGTGCACTCACCTAATTGTACTCACCTTATTGTGATTGCGGGGGTTGAGATCTGGCTCTTTGGTCCCGCCTCACAACCGTCAATCAACAGGTGTACAGGTTGGAGCCTATTGGGCTCCATCATATCTACACTTGAAATTGTGCATGGAGTCAGCCTCCACCACATCACTTCCTAATGCATTCTATTTGTCAACCACTCTGACACTAAAAAAAAGTTCTTTCTAATAACTCTGTGGCTCATTTGGGCACTCAGTTTCCACCTGTGTCCCCTAGTGCGTGTGCCCTTATGTTAAATAGCCTGTCTTTATCTACCCTATCAATTCCCTTGAGAATCTTTAATGTGGTGATCATGTGCCCCCTAACTCTTCTGTCTTCCAACGAAGTGAGGCTTGATTCCCGTAGTCGCTCCTCGTAGCTCATACCTTTTACCTCGGGTACTAGTGTGGTGGCAAACCTTTGAATCTTTTCCAGTTTAGTCTTATGCTTGACTACATATGGACCCGATGCTGGAGCTGCATACTCTAGGATTGGTATGACATATTTGGTATATAACGTTCTGAAAGATTCCTTTCAGTGAGTGTGTGTGTGTGTTTTTGTGTGTGCGCGTGCGCGCGCGGGCAAGAATGTCGCACTTTGAAATATGTACCTATGATTATTAAAGTATACCATTCGAGAAAAAAAATGTATACCTATTTATTAGTCCATTCTCTCTCTCTGCCTGCCTGCCTACTAAAACTTGTCCACTCAATATGATGTTGAATATCTATCCCCAATGGTCCTTTACCGTTAATTAAAACATTATTAAGCAAATAAAGTCAACTACAAATCTCTACACCTTTTTAAGTACGTATTTTCCTTCTAACATGAATCACTATAACTCATATACTTACATCAGTTCGAAACACTTTTCTTATTCCTTCCTGAACACCTTTCCATATATAACCTATCACCCAAAAATTATTATCTTAATCACTAAACTGGCAACCCCATGCCATTCAGTCCCCCCACACCTCATTCCCCCCTCTGCTGCTCCCTCGGCCCCCCCTACCAACATCCTACCCCACAACCGAGGCCCAAACATAACTACCCTCACCAAAGACCACCCTCCTCCCCCCCCACCCCCCGCCCAATGGCCACCAGAGAAAATGGCCGCCACAACGCTAAACTTACCCAGCCAAACCGTTCGTTCGCCTATGTACTATTTATTGTTGAAAAAAAACTAGAGAATAAAACAAACCGGATTTTCCTTCCCTAGTAAAATATTATATATATATATATATAAATATATATATATATATATATATATATATATATATATATATATATATATATATATATATATATGCGAACAAGCCTGAATGGTCCCCAGGACTATATGCGAATGAAAACTCACACCCCAGAAGTGACTCGAACCCATACTCCCAGAAGCAACGCAACTGGTAACTACAGGGCGCCTTAATCCGCTTGACCATCACGGCCGTCAAAAGGAAGTGATAGCCGAGGCTATTTGAGCCACTTCCCCGACGGCAACTCGGATGGTAATCTTGGGCATAGCATTTCACCAAATCACCTCATTCTTTGGGGCACACGTGAGGAACACAAATGCGAACAAGCCTGAATGGTCCCCAGGACTATATGCGAATGAAAACTCACACCCCAGAAGTGACTCGAACCCATACTCCCAGAAGCAACGCAACTGGTAACTACAGGGCGCCTTAATCCGCTTGACCATCACGGCCGTCAAAAGGAAGTGATAGCCGAGGCTATTTGAGCCACTTCCCCGACGGCAACTCGGATGGTAATCTTGGGCATAGCATTTCACCAAATGAATGAGGTGCCCCAAAGAATGAGGTGATTTGGTGAAATGCTATGCCCAAGATTACCATCCGAGTTGCCGTCGGGGAAGTGGCTCATCACGGCCGTCAAAAGGAAGTGATAGCCGAGGCTATTTGAGCCACTTCCCCGACGGCAACTCGGATGGTAATCTTGGGCATAGCATTTCACCAAATGAATGAGGTGCCCCAAAGAATGAGGTGATTTGGTGAAATGCTATGCCCAAGATTACCATCCGAGTTGCCGTCGGGGAAGTGGCTCAAATAGCCTCGGCTATCACTTCCTTTTGACGGCCGTGATGGTCAAGCGGATTAAGGCGCCCTGTAGTTACCAGTTGCGTTGCTTCTGGGAGTATGGGTTCGAGTCACTTCTGGGGTGTGAGTTTTCATTCGCATATAGTCCTGGGGACCATTCAGGCTTGTTCGCATTTGTGTTCCTCACGTGTGCCCCAAAGAATGAGGTGATTTGGTGAAATGCTATGCCCAAGATTACCATCCGAGTTGCCGTCGGGGAAGTGGCTCAAATAGCCTCGGCTATCACTTCCTTTTGACGGCCGTGATGGTCAAGCGGATTAAGGCGCCCTGTAGTTACCAGTTGCGTTGCTTCTGGGAGTATGGGTTCGAGTCACTTCTGGGGTGTGAGTTTTCATTCGCATATAGTCCTGGGGACCATTCAGGCTTGTTCGCATTTGTGTTCCTCACGTGTGCCCCAAAGAATGAGGTGATTTGGTGAAATGCTATGCCCAAGATTACCATCCGAGTTGCCGTCGGGGAAGTGGCTCAAATAGCCTCGGCTATCACTTCCTTTTGACGGCCGTGATGGTCAAGCGGATTAAGGCGCCCTGTAGTTACCAGTTGCGTTGCTTCTGGGAGTATGGGTTCGAGTCACTTCTGGGGTGTGAGTTTTCATTCATATATATATATATATATATATATATATATATATATATATATATATATATATATATAAAACGAGGCCTAAATTAGCACATATTAGGTATTGGATTGCTTGATTCACAAACTCATTTAGACACACACCACACTAAATATTATTTAATACATACCTTTAAACACACACACACACACACACACACACACACACACACACACACACACACACACACACACACACACACACACACACACACACACACACACACACACACACACACACACTCAGGAATCAGGAATCATAGGCTCAGGAATCTGTACACCAGTTGATTGACGGTTGAGAGGCGGGACCAAAGAGCCAGAGCTCAACCCCCGCAAGCACAATTAGGTAAGTACAATTAGGTAAGTACACACACACACACACACACACAAACGCACACACACAAACACACACACACACACGCCAGTTTGCCTAAATTCTCCAATATTCGTTCATGAAACCGAGTCACTGGACTGCAACCTCATCGAATAAGCTGTCATGTATTTCTAACTCTCAACACAAACTCACAACTTCACACGTCAATCATTGCAAATGTTGATAAATAGACACTGACTAACCTTACTACGAGATATAAATACAAGTGCCAAATTTTATTCAAAAGGCAACTCCAGCGTGGCCTAGTCGGATAGAACATGTTCTTAATCCGAATAGACCTGCGTTCGAGCCTGTCGGAATGGTTGCAAGTACAGGGCACAGATTTCTCAGTGTGTCCCCTCCTGTAGGAGCATCAGTTTCGATTGATTCTCTGGATAGCCGAAGATTGATTGACTGACCCCGTGGAATGTGGGGAAGGGTTGAAGTCCGGGGGCCCACCAATGGATACCTGGATCCACTGACCTCGGGCAGGTCTTTCAATCCACCTGGATTTCAGGTGGGGAGAAGGGAGGCAATTTGGGTCGACACAAATAGCTTCCTGGACCCAAAACCCTAAAGACACCCGGGCAATCAAGACGCACACGGCCTCAGAAGAAACACGAACTCAAGACACACACGGACTCAAGACACACACGGACTCAAGACACACACGGACTCAAGACACACACGGACTCAAGACACACACGGACTCAAGACACACACGGACTCAAGACACATACGGACTCAAGACACACACGGACTCAAGACACACATGGACAATCCCAAGGTGGAGATAATGGAGGCAATTTGAGGGGACACAAATTGCATCCTGGACTCAAAACCCCAGGGACACGGACACGGACACGGACACTCATAGACTCTGACACGGACACATACGGAATCAATACACACTCACACGGAATCAAGACACACACGGAATCAAGACACACACGGACTCAAGACACACACGGACTCAAGACACACACGGAATCAAGACACACACGGACTCAAGACACACGCGGTCTCAAAACACACACGGACTCAAGACACACGGAATCAAGACTCACACGGAATCAAGACTCACACGGACTCAAGACACACACGGACTCAAGACACACACGGACTCAAGACACACACGGAATCAAGACTCACACGGAATCAAGACTCACACGGACTCAAGACACACACGGACTCAAGACACACACGGACTCAAGACACACACGGACTCAAGACACACACGGACTCAAGACACACACGGACTCAAAACACACACGGACTCAAGACACACACGGACTCAAGACACACACGGACTCAAGACACACACGGACTCAAGACACACACGGACTCAAGACACACCCGGACTCAAGACACACATGGACACTGACACGATCCCAAGGTGGAGATAACGGAGGCAATTTGAGGGAACACAAATGGCCTCCTGGACTCAAAACCCCAGGGACACGGACACGGACACTGACACTCATAGACTTAGACGGAATCAAGACTCACACGGAATCAAGACACAAACGGAATCAAGACACACACGGAATCAAGACTCACACGGAATCAAGACTCACACGGAATCAAGACTCACACGGAATCAAGACTCACACGGAATCAAGACTCACACGGAATCAAGACTCACACGGAATCAAGACTCACACGGAATCAAGACTCACACGGAATCAAGACATAACACGGAATCAAGACTCACACGGAATCAAGACATAACACGGAATCAAGACATAACACGGAATCAAGACTCACACGGAATCAAGACATAACACGGAATCAAGACATAACACGGAATCAAGACATAACACGGAATCAAGACATAACACGGAATCAAGACATAACACGGAATCAAGACTCACACGGAATCAAGACATAACACGGAATCGACATAACACGGAATCAAGACACGCACGGAATCAAGACATCAAGATAAATATATTTTATCAAGATAATCAAGATAATCAAGATAATCGGAATTAAGATAAATATATTTATCAAATAGATAAATAGATCAAGACATAACACGGAATCAAGACACGCATGGAATGTACGGAATCAAGACACATAGGAATCAAGACACACGCACAGAGATAAAACATTTTTATTAAATTTTTTAAAAATTTTAAATTTTAAACATCAAATTTTATTAAAATTTTAATAAAAAATTTGTTTTTAAATTTAAAATTTTTAATAAAATTTTAAACATCAAAGGAATGTGTTGCTTCTTGTTTGTCAATAAACTGTTTTAAATTTGTTAACGTGAGAACTGCCAGAAGGTCCAGAGAATCCAGAGAATCTATGGAAAGTAATGCTGCTACAGGAGAGGGATCTGTGCCCTGTAATTGCAATCGTTTCGACAAGCTCGAACGCAGCCTGATCATCAAGATTAAGAACACGGCCTATCCGACTAGGCCGAGTAGACTCTAGTCTTGTTACTAGTTCAAAGTAAGTACATTTCTAACTTGTATAAAGAAGAAGTAACCTTTTTTCAACCTATGGGAGACAAATCATTGAATATGCAGGCCCAGCCTGGTTTCCAACAGAGCTGAGAGTTATGAGTTACATAACTTCTGGAAAAACTACTTGAGCAATTGAGATGGTTGAGAGGTGGGACCAAAGATCTGAAGGTCAAACCTAGCAAACACAACTAGGTGAATACAACTAGGTGAGAACAAACTTACAAACACCCACAGTTGTAGATGCAAACTCCATTCATAATTTTAAAAGTTGATATGACAGAGAAATAGACCAGGAATCATTGCTTTAAACAACCGGCGGCTATAATGCCAACGTTCAAAAACTGTTGCTCGGTCCTGTAAGTAGAAATAGGTGAGTACACAGAGATATGAAACATGTATGTGTTCTTTCTAGACTAACAATCGGGGATTCCTGGATCGAAACCCGGACAGGCAGGAATGAAATTAAGGTGGCGTTTCCTATCACCTAATGCCTCTTTTCTCCGAGCAGTCAACAGGTATCCAGGAGTTGTGAGCTTCTTGTAGGATTGCATCCTGGTGAGGGTTAGGTCAGGGTCAGTTTAGGTGTTTGATCTTGCGAGGTGGGTGTTGGTTAGGTTAGGTTAGGATAGATAGGTTAAGTTTGGTTAGGCTAGTTAGGTTAGGATAGTTAGGTTAGTTAGGTTAGGTTAAGTTAGGTTAGAATAGTTAGGTTAGGTTTGGTTAGGTTAGTTTAGGTTTGGTTTAGTTAGATTAGGTTATTTAGGTTAGGTTAGGTTTAAGTGTAGGTTAGGTTAGGTTTAGATTAGGTTAGGTTAGATTAGGTTTGGCTATAGATTGTGGTAGGTCAAGGATTGTGGTTAGGGAAGGGTATAGGTTAGGCTTGGTTAGGTTAGGAAATAGGCCAGGAGTTATTGCTATAAAAAAAACGACGGCTTAAAAGGCAGACTCTAAGATTAATGCTCGATCCTCCTGACACAAATAGGTGAGTACACATAAATATATAACATGAATGATGTGTTCCTTCTCGACTCACAATATGGGATTCCAGGGTTCGAATCGCGGTCGGGCAGGGCTGTAATTGTTCGTAGCGTTTCCTATCACCTAATGCACCAATTCACCTAGCAGTAAATAGGTATCCAGGAGTTGGTGACCCACTGGCATCCTGGTGAATGAGGTTTAGTTTGACCTTGTGAGGTGGCGTTTTCGAGACCACTATACAAGCCTAACATGCATATATATAGACTGCCTGTCTCCCGACTTAAAGAAGTTATAAGTACTGTCAATGAAGCCTAAGAGAGCATAATCCAAGGCCTAAGAGTAGTCATTCGTTCTTTGAAGAGGATTGTTTAGGTTCTTTAAATACCAGCGTGTGGCATTTATGAGCAATTTGTGCGAGATCAATGGCATCCAAACATTTCCATGTTGGTGCAAAAGTCCACTTTTGGTTTGTTTGTTTGATTAAATAGTTGCTATAAGTATTATCATTAATGGAGAATTGGCTGGTATGTGTAAGTATCCTCCGCCACAGTTACCATTAT
>NW_027189778.1:60000-62500 GCF_040958095.1 Procambarus clarkii | reverse complement strand
GAATCAAGACTCACACGGAATCAAGACTCACACGGAATCAAGACTCACACGGAATCAAGACTCACACGGAATCAAGACTCACACGGAATCAAGACTCACACGGAATCAAGACATAACACGGAATCAAGACTCACACGGAATCAAGACATAACACGGAATCAAGACATAACACGGAATCAAGACTCACACGGAATCAAGACATAACACGGAATCAAGACATAACACGGAATCAAGACATAACACGGAATCAAGACATAACACGGAATCAAGACATAACACGGAATCAAGACTCACACGGAATCAAGACATAACACGGAATCGACATAACACGGAATCAAGACACGCACGGAATCAAGACATCAAGATAAATATATTTTATCAAGATAATCAAGATAATCAAGATAATCGGAATTAAGATAAATATATTTATCAAATAGATAAATAGATCAAGACATAACACGGAATCAAGACACGCATGGAATGTACGGAATCAAGACACATAGGAATCAAGACACACGCACAGAGATAAAACATTTTTATTAAATTTTTTAAAAATTTTAAATTTTAAACATCAAATTTTATTAAAATTTTAATAAAAAATTTGTTTTTAAATTTAAAATTTTTAATAAAATTTTAAACATCAAAGGAATGTGTTGCTTCTTGTTTGTCAATAAACTGTTTTAAATTTGTTAACGTGAGAACTGCCAGAAGGTCCAGAGAATCCAGAGAATCTATGGAAAGTAATGCTGCTACAGGAGAGGGATCTGTGCCCTGTAATTGCAATCGTTTCGACAAGCTCGAACGCAGCCTGATCATCAAGATTAAGAACACGGCCTATCCGACTAGGCCGAGTAGACTCTAGTCTTGTTACTAGTTCAAAGTAAGTACATTTCTAACTTGTATAAAGAAGAAGTAACCTTTTTTCAACCTATGGGAGACAAATCATTGAATATGCAGGCCCAGCCTGGTTTCCAACAGAGCTGAGAGTTATGAGTTACATAACTTCTGGAAAAACTACTTGAGCAATTGAGATGGTTGAGAGGTGGGACCAAAGATCTGAAGGTCAAACCTAGCAAACACAACTAGGTGAATACAACTAGGTGAGAACAAACTTACAAACACCCACAGTTGTAGATGCAAACTCCATTCATAATTTTAAAAGTTGATATGACAGAGAAATAGACCAGGAATCATTGCTTTAAACAACCGGCGGCTATAATGCCAACGTTCAAAAACTGTTGCTCGGTCCTGTAAGTAGAAATAGGTGAGTACACAGAGATATGAAACATGTATGTGTTCTTTCTAGACTAACAATCGGGGATTCCTGGATCGAAACCCGGACAGGCAGGAATGAAATTAAGGTGGCGTTTCCTATCACCTAATGCCTCTTTTCTCCGAGCAGTCAACAGGTATCCAGGAGTTGTGAGCTTCTTGTAGGATTGCATCCTGGTGAGGGTTAGGTCAGGGTCAGTTTAGGTGTTTGATCTTGCGAGGTGGGTGTTGGTTAGGTTAGGTTAGGATAGATAGGTTAAGTTTGGTTAGGCTAGTTAGGTTAGGATAGTTAGGTTAGTTAGGTTAGGTTAAGTTAGGTTAGAATAGTTAGGTTAGGTTTGGTTAGGTTAGTTTAGGTTTGGTTTAGTTAGATTAGGTTATTTAGGTTAGGTTAGGTTTAAGTGTAGGTTAGGTTAGGTTTAGATTAGGTTAGGTTAGATTAGGTTTGGCTATAGATTGTGGTAGGTCAAGGATTGTGGTTAGGGAAGGGTATAGGTTAGGCTTGGTTAGGTTAGGAAATAGGCCAGGAGTTATTGCTATAAAAAAAACGACGGCTTAAAAGGCAGACTCTAAGATTAATGCTCGATCCTCCTGACACAAATAGGTGAGTACACATAAATATATAACATGAATGATGTGTTCCTTCTCGACTCACAATATGGGATTCCAGGGTTCGAATCGCGGTCGGGCAGGGCTGTAATTGTTCGTAGCGTTTCCTATCACCTAATGCACCAATTCACCTAGCAGTAAATAGGTATCCAGGAGTTGGTGACCCACTGGCATCCTGGTGAATGAGGTTTAGTTTGACCTTGTGAGGTGGCGTTTTCGAGACCACTATACAAGCCTAACATGCATATATATAGACTGCCTGTCTCCCGACTTAAAGAAGTTATAAGTACTGTCAATGAAGCCTAAGAGAGCATAATCCAAGGCCTAAGAGTAGTCATTCGTTCTTTGAAGAGGATTGTTTAGGTTCTTTAAATACCAGCGTGTGGCATTTATGAGCAATTTGTGCGAGATCAATGGCATCCAAACATTTCCATGTTGGTGCAAAAGTCCACTTTTGGTTTGTTTGTTTGACTAAATAGTTGCTATAAGTATTATCATTAATGGAGAATTGGCTGGTATGTGTAAGTATCCTCCGCCACAGTTACCATTATCATCACTCACTGACAAGTTATTGGTTACCACTTGTATACAATAACAACGGCCATACTACCACTTAAAG
>NW_027189778.1:42500-55000 GCF_040958095.1 Procambarus clarkii | reverse complement strand
ACACGGAATCAAGACTCACACGGAATCAAGACTCACACGGAATCAAGACTCACACGGAATCAAGACTCACACGGAATCAAGACTCACACGGAATCAAGACTCACACGGAATCAAGACATAACACGGAATCAAGACTCACACGGAATCAAGACATAACACGGAATCAAGACATAACACGGAATCAAGACTCACACGGAATCAAGACATAACACGGAATCAAGACATAACACGGAATCAAGACATAACACGGAATCAAGACATAACACGGAATCAAGACATAACACGGAATCAAGACTCACACGGAATCAAGACATAACACGGAATCGACATAACACGGAATCAAGACACGCACGGAATCAAGACATCAAGATAAATATATTTTATCAAGATAATCAAGATAATCAAGATAATCGGAATTAAGATAAATATATTTATCAAATAGATAAATAGATCAAGACATAACACGGAATCAAGACACGCATGGAATGTATGGAATCAAGACACATAGGAATCAAGACACACGCACAGAGATAAAACATTTTTATTAAATTTTTTAAAAATTTTAAATTTTAAACATCAAATTTTATTAAAATTTTAATAAAAAATTTGTTTTTAAATTTAAAATTTTTAATAAAATTTTAAAAATCAAAGGAATGTGTTGCTTCTTGTTTGTCAATAAACTGTTTTAAATTTGTTAACGTGAGAACTGCCAGAAGGTCCAGAGAATCCAGAGAATCTATGGAAAGTAATGCTGCTACAGGAGAGGGATCTGTGCCCTGTAATTGCAATCGTTTCGACAAGCTCGAACGCAGCCTGATCATCAAGATTAAGAACACGGCCTATCCGACTAGGCCGAGTAGACTCTAGTCTTGTTACTAGTTCAAAGTAAGTACATTTCTAACTTGTATAAAGAAGAAGTAACCTTTTTTCAACCTATGGGAGACAAATCATTGAATATGCAGGCCCAGCCTGGTTTCCAACAGAGCTGAGAGTTATGAGTTACATAACTTCTGGAAAAACTACTTGAGCAATTGAGATGGTTGAGAGGTGGGACCAAAGATCTGAAGGTCAAACCTAGCAAACACAACTAGGTGAATACAACTAGGTGAGAACAAACTTACAAACACCCACAGTTGTAGATGCAAACTCCATTCATAATTTTAAAAGTTGATATGACAGAGAAATAGACCAGGAATCATTGCTTTAAACAACCGGCGGCTATAATGCCAACGTTCAAAAACTGTTGCTCGGTCCTGTAAGTAGAAATAGGTGAGTACACAGAGATATGAAACATGTATGTGTTCCTTCTAGACTAACAATCGGGGATTCCTGGATCGAAACCCGGACAGGCAGGAATGAAATTAAGGTGGCGTTTCCTATCACCTAATGCCTCTTTTCTCCGAGCAGTCAACAGGTATCCAGGAGTTGTGAGCTTCTTGTAGGATTGCATCCTGGTGAGGGTTAGGTCAGGGTCAGTTTAGGTGTTTGATCTTGCGAGGTGGGTGTTGGTTAGGTTAGGTTAGGATAGATAGGTTAAGTTTGGTTAGGCTAGTTAGGTTAGGATAGTTAGGTTAGTTAGGTTAGGTTAAGTTAGGTTAGAATAGTTAGGTTAGGTTTGGTTAGGTTAGTTTAGGTTTGGTTTAGTTAGATTAGGTTATTTAGGTTAGGTTAGGTTTAAGTGTAGGTTAGGTTAGGTTTAGATTAGGTTAGGTTAGATTAGGTTTGGCTATAGATTGTGGTAGGTCAAGGATTGTGGTTAGGGAAGGGTATAGGTTAGGCTTGGTTAGGTTAGGAAATAGGCCAGGAGTTATTGCTATAAAAAAAAACGACGGCTTAAAAGGCAGACTCTAAGATTAATGCTCGATCCTCCTGACACAAATAGGTGAGTACACATAAATATATAACATGAATGATGTGTTCCTTCTCGACTCACAATATGGGATTCCAGGGTTCGAATCGCGGTCGGGCAGGGCTGTAATTGTTCGTAGCGTTTCCTATCACCTAATGCACCAATTCACCTAGCAGTAAATAGGTATCCAGGAGTTGGTGACCCACTGGCATCCTGGTGAATGAGGTTTAGTTTGACCTTGTGAGGTGGCGTTTTCGAGACCACTATACAAGCCTAACATGCATATATATAGACTGCCTGTCTCCCGACTTAAAGAAGTTATAAGTACTGTCAATGAAGCCTAAGAGAGCATAATCCAAGGCCTAAGAGTAGTCATTCGTTCTTTGAAGAGGATTGTTTAGGTTCTTTAAATACCAGCGTGTGGCATTTATGAGCAATTTGTGCGAGATCAATGGCATCCAAACATTTCCATGTTGGTGCAAAAGTCCACTTTTGGTTTGTTTGTTTGACTAAATAGTTGCTATAAGTATTATCATTAATGGAGAATTGGCTGGTATGTGTAAGTATCCTCCGCCACAGTTACCATTATCATCACTCACTGACAAGTTATTGGTTACCACTTGTATACAATAACAACGGCCATACTACCACTTAAAGGACACTGCTTCTCGTTCCATTAGCCAAGTTAAGCAACTTTCAATTTGGTTAGTAATTGGATGGGTAACCTGCCTGGTAACACCAACTGCTAGTGCTGCTGATGGCATTCATATTTGGACAGTCCCTGTGGATCAGTGGCAAGGCACTCATCTCGCGCTTCTCAAGCGATTTCGCCTTGGTTCATATCCTGTCTAGCCGGGAAGAGCGGATTGACTAGGCACCAATCCTTAACTGAACGATTCTCTTCACGAAGCAGTGAGTAGGTACCTGGTTGTTAAACGGTTTGTCGGGTTGTGTTCCAGAAAAAAATAACAATGAGTTTGTGTGCACTCACCTAATTGTACTCACCTTATTGTGATATCGGGGGTTGAGATCTGGCTCTTTGGTCCCGCCTCACAACCGTCAATCAACAGGTGTACAGGTTGGAGCCTATTGGGCTCTATCATATCTACACTTGAAATTGTGCATGGAGTCAGCCTCCACCACATCACTTCCTAATGCATTCCATTTGTCAACCACTCTGACACTAAAAAAAAGTTCTTTCTAATAACTCTGTGGCTCATTTGGGCACTCAGTTTCCACCTGTGTCCCCTAGTGCGTGTGCCCTTATGTTAAATAGCCTGTCTTTATCTACCCTATCAATTCCCTTGAGAATCTTTAATGTGGTGATCATGTGCCCCCTAACTCTTGTGTCTTCCAACGAAGTGAGGCTTGATTCCCGTAGTCGCTCCTCGTAGCTCATACCTTTTACCTCGGGTACTAGTGTGGTGGCAAACCTTTGAATCTTTTCCAGTTTAGTCTTATGCTTGACTACATATGGACCCGATGCTGGAGCTGCATACTCTAGGATTGGTCTGACATATTTGGTATATAACGTTCTGAAAGATTCCTTTCAGTGAGTGTGTGTGTGTGTTTTTGTGTGTGCGCGTGCGCGCGCGGGCAAGAATGTCGCACTTTGAAATATGTACCTATGATTATTAAAGTATACCATTCGAGAAAAAAAATGTATACCTATTTATTAGTCCATTCTCTCTCTCTGCCTGCCTGCCTACTAAAACTTGTCCACTCAATATGATGTTGAATATCTATCCCCAATGGTCCTTTACCGTTAATTAAAACATTATTAAGCAAATAAAGTCAACTACAAATCTCTACACCTTTTTAAGTACGTATTTTCCTTCTAACATGAATCACTATAACTCATATACTTACATCAGTTCGAAACACTTTTCTTATTCCTTCCTGAACACCTTTCCATATATAACCTATCTCCAAAAATTATTATCATAATCACTAAACTGGCAACCCAATGCCATTCAGTCCCCCCACCCCTCATTCCCCCCTCTGCTGCTCCCTCGGCCCCCCCTACCAACATCCTACCCCACAACCGAGGCCCAAACATAACTACCCTCACCAAAGACCACCTTCCTCCCCCCCCCCCACCCCCCGCCCAATGCCCACCAGAGAAAATGGCCGCCACAACGCTAAACTTACCCAGCCAAACCGTTCGTTCGCCTATGTACTATTTATTGTTGAAAAAAAACTAGAGAATAAAACAAACCGGATTTTCCTTCCCTAGTAAAATATTATATATATATATATATATATATATATATATATATAAATATATATATATATATATATATATATATATATATATATATATATATATATATATATATATATATATATATATATATATATATATATATATAAAACGAGGCCTAAATTAGCACATATTAGGTATTGGATTGCTTGATTCACAAACTCATTTAGACACACACCACACTAAATATTATTTAATACATACCTTTAAACACACACACACACACACACACACACACACACACACACACACACACACACACACACACACACACACACACACACACACACACACACACACACACACACACACACACAAACGCACACACACAAACACACACACACACACGCCAGTTTGCCTAAATTCTCCAATATTCGTTCATGAAACCGAGTCACTGGACTGCAACCTCATCGAATAAGCTGTCATGTATTTCTAACTCTCAACACAAACTCACAACTTCACACGTCAATCATTGCAAATGTTGATAAATAGACACTGACTAACCTTACTACGAGATATAAATACAAGTGCCAAATTTTATTCAAAAGGCAACTCCAGCGTGGCCTAGTCGGATAGAACATGTTCTTAATCCGAATAGACCTGCGTTCGAGGCTGTCGGAATGGTTGCAAGTACAGGGCACAGATTTCTCTGTGTGTCCCCTCCTGTAGGAGCATCAGTTTCGATTGATTCTCTGGATAGCCGAAGATTGATTGACTGACCCCGTGGAATGTGGGGAAGGGTTGAAGTCCGGGGGCCCACCAATGGATACCTGGATCCACTGACCTCGGGCAGGTCTTTCAATCCACCTGGATTTCAGGTGGGGAGAAGGGAGGCAATTTGGGTCGACACAAATAGCTTCCTGGACCCAAAACCCTAAAGACACCCGGGCAATCAAGACGCACACGGCCTCAGAAGAAACACGAACTCAAGACACACACGGACTCAAGACACACACGGACTCAAGACACACACGGACTCAAGACACACACGGACTCAAGACACACACGGACTCAAGACACACACGGACTCAAGACACATACGGACTCAAGACACACACGGACTCAAGACACACATGGACGATCCCAAGGTGGAGATAATGGAGGCAATTTGAGGGGACACAAATTGCATCCTGGACTCAAAACCCCAGGGACACGGACACGGACACGGACACTCATAGACTCTGACACGGACACATACGGAATCAATACACACTCACACGGAATCAAGACACACACGGAATCAAGACACACACGGAATCAAGACACACACGGACTCAAGACACACACGGACTCAAGACACACACGGAATCAAGACACACACGGACTCAAGACACACGCGGTCTCAAAACACACACGGACTCAAGACACACGGAATCAAGACTCACACGGAATCAAGACTCACACGGACTCAAGACACACACGGACTCAAGACACACACGGACTCAAGACACACACGGAATCAAGACTCACACGGAATCAAGACTCACACGGACTCAAGACACACACGGACTCAAGACACACACGGACTCAAGACACACACGGACTCAAGACACACACGGACTCAAGACACACACGGACTCAAAACACACACGGACTCAAGACACACACGGACTCAAGACACACACGGACTCAAGACACACACGGACTCAAGACACACACGGACTCAAGACACACCCGGACTCAAGACACACATGGACACTGACACGATCCCAAGGTGGAGATAACGGAGGCAATTTGAGGGAACACAAATGGCCTCCTGGACTCAAAACCCCAGGGACACGGACACGGACACTGACACTCATAGACTATGACGGAATCAAGACTCACACGGAATCAAGACTCACACGGAATCAAGACTCACACGGAATCAAGACATAACACGGAATCAAGACTCACACGGAATCAAGACATAACATGGAATCAAGACATAACACGGAATCAAGACTCACACGGAATCAAGACATAACACGGAATCAAGACATAACACGGAATCAAGACATAACACGGAATCAAGACATAACACGGAATCAAGACATAACACGGAATCAAGACTCACACGGAATCAAGACATAACACGGAATCGACATAACACGGAATCAAGACACGCACGGAATCAAGACATCAAGATAAATATATTTTATCAAGATAATCAAGATAATCAAGATAATCGGAATTAAGATAAATATATTTATCAAATAGATAAATAGATCAAGACATAACACGGAATCAAGACACGCACGGAATGTACGGAATCAAGACACATAGGAATCAAGACACACGCACAGAGATAAAACATTTTTATTAAATTTTTTAAAAATTTTAAATTTTAAACATCAAATTTTATTAAAATTTTAATAAAAAATTTGTTTTTAAATTTAAAATTTTTAATAAAATTTTAAACATCAAAGGAATGTGTTGCTTCTTGTTTGTCAATAAACTGTTTTAAATTTGTTAACGTGAGAACTGCCAGAAGGTCCAGAGAATCCAGAGAATCTATGGAAAGTAATGCTGCTACAGGAGAGGGATCTGTGCCCTGTAATTGCAATCGTTTCGACAAGCTCGAACGCAGCCTGATCATCAAGATTAAGAACACGGCCTATCCGACTAGGCCGAGTAGACTCTAGTCTTGTTACTAGTTCAAAGTAAGTACATTTCTAACTTGTATAAAGAAGAAGTAACCTTTTTTCAACCTATGGGAGACAAATCATTGAATATGCAGCCCCAGCCTGGTTTCCAACAGAGCTGAGAGTTATGAGTTACATAACTTCTGGAAAAACTACTTGAGCAATTGAGATGGTTGAGAGGTGGGACCAAAGATCTGAAGGTCAAACCTAGCAAACACAACTAGGTGAATACAACTAGGTGAGAACAAACTTACAAACACCCACAGTTGTAGATGCAAACTCCATTCATAATTTTAAAAGTTGATATGACAGAGAAATAGACCAGGAATCATTGCTTTAAACAACCGGCGGCTATAATGCCAACGTTCAAAAACTGTTGCTCGGTCCTGTAAGTAGAAATAGGTGAGTACACAGAGATATGAAACATGTATGTGTTCCTTCTAGACTAACAATCGGGGATTCCTGGATCGAAACCCGGACAGGCAGGAATGAAATTAAGGTGGCGTTTCCTATCACCTAATGCCTCTTTTCTCCGAGCAGTCAACAGGTATCCAGGAGTTGTGAGCTTCTTGTAGGATTGCATCCTGGTGAGGGTTAGGTCAGGGTCAGTTTAGGTGTTTGATCTTGCGAGGTGGGTGTTGGTTAGGTTAGGTTAGGATAGATAGGTTAAGTTTGGTTAGGCTAGTTAGGTTAGGATAGTTAGGTAAGTTAGGTTAGGTTAAGTTAGGTTAGAATAGTTAGGTTAGGTTTGGTTAGGTTAGTTTAGGTTTGGTTTAGTTAGATTAGGTTATTTAGGTTAGGTTAGGTTTAAGTGTAGGTTAGGTTAGGTTTAGATTAGGTTAGGTTAGATTAGGTTTGGCTATAGATTGTGGTAGGTCAAGGATTGTGGTTAGGGAAGGGTATAGGTTAGGCTTGGTTAGGTTAGGAAATAGGCCAGGAGTTATTGCTATAAAAAAAACGACGGCTTAAAAGGCAGACTCTAAGATTAATGCTCGATCCTCCTGACACAAATAGGTGAGTACACATAAATATATAACATGAATGATGTGTTCCTTCTCGACTCACAATATGGGATTCCAGGGTTCGAATCGCGGTCGGGCAGGGCTGTAATTGTTCGTAGCGTTTCCTATCACCTAATGCACCAATTCACCTAGCAGTAAATAGGTATCCAGGAGTTGGTGACCCACTGGCATCCTGGTGAATGAGGTTTAGTTTGACCTTGTGAGGTGGCGTTTTCGAGACCACTATACAAGCCTAACATGCATATATATAGACTGCCTGTCTCCCGACTTAAAGAAGTTATAAGTACTGTCAATGAAGCCTAAGAGAGCATAATCCAAGGCCTAAGAGTAGTCATTCGTTCTTTGAAGAGGATTGTTTAGGTTCTTTAAATACCAGCGTGTGGCATTTATGAGCAATTTGTGCGAGATCAATGGCATCCAAACATTTCCATGTTGGTGCAAAAGTCCACTTTTGGTTTGTTTGTTTGACTAAATAGTTGCTATAAGTATTATCATTAATGGAGAATTGGCTGGTATGTGTAAGTATCCTCCGCCACAGTTACCATTATCATCACTCACTGACAAGTTATTGGTTACCACTTGTATACAATAACAACGGCCATACTACCACTTAAAGGACACTGCTTCTCGTTCCATTAGCCAAGTTAAGCAACTTTCAATTTGGTTAGTAATTGGATGGGTAACCTGCCTGGTAACACCAACTGCTAGTGCTGCTGATGGCATTCATATTTGGACAGTCCCTGTGGATCAGTGGCAAGGCACTCATCTCGCGCTTCTCAAGCGATTTCGCCTTGGTTCATATCCTGTCTAGCCGGGAAGAGCGGATTGACTAGGCACCAATCCTTAACTGAACGATTCTCTTCACGAAGCAGTGAGTAGGTACCTGGTTGTTAAACGGTTTGTCGGGTTGTGTTCCAGAAAAAAATAACAATGAGTTTGTGTGCACTCACCTAATTGTACTCACCTTATTGTGATTGCGGGGGTTGAGATCTGGCTCTTTGGTCCCGCCTCACAACCGTCAATCAACAGGTGTACAGGTTGGAGCCTATTGGGCTCTATCATATCTGCACTTGAAATTGTGCATGGAGTCAGCCTCCACCACATCACTTCCTAATGCATTCCATTTGTCAACCACTCTGACACTAAAAAAAAGTTCTTTCTAATAACTCTGTGGCTCATTTGGGCACTCAGTTTCCACCTGTGTCCCCTAGTGCGTGTGCCCTTATGTTAAATAGCCTGTCTTAATCTACCCTATCAATTCCCTTGAGAATCTTTAATATGGTGATCATGTGCCCCCTAACTCTTCTGTCTTCCAACGAAGTGAGGCTTGATTCCCGTAGTCGCTCCTCGTAGCTCATACCTTTTACCTCGGGTACTAGTGTGGTGGCAAACCTTTGAATCTTTTCCAGTTTAGTCTTATGCTTGACTACATATGGACCCGATGCTGGAGCTGCATACTCTAGGATTGGTCTGACATATTTGGTATATAACGTTCTGAAAGATTCCTTTCAGTGAGTGTGTGTGTGTGTTTTTGTGTGTGCGCGTGCGCGCGCGGGCAAGAATGTCGCACTTTAAAATATGTACCTATGATTATTAAAGTATACCATTCGAGAAAAAAAATGTATACCTATTTATTAGTCCATTCTCTCTCTCTGCCTGCCTGCCTACTAAAACTTGTCCACTCAATATGATGTTGAATATCTATCCCCAATGGTCCTTTACCGTTAATTAAAACATTATTAAGCAAATAAAGTCAACTACAAATCTCTACACCTTTTTAAGTACGTATTTTCCTTCTAACATGAATCACTATAACTCATATACTTACATCAGTTCGAAACACTTTTCTTATTCCTTCCTGAACACCTTTCCATATATAACCTATCTCCAAAAATTATTATCTTAATCACTAAACTGGCAACCCCATGCCATTCAGTCCCCCCACACCTCATTCCCCCCTCTGCTGCTCCCTCGGCCCCCCCTACCATAATCCTACCCCACAACCGAGGCCCAAAAATAACTACCCTCACCAAAGACCACCTTCCTCCCCCCCCCCCCAACCCCCCGCCCAATGCCCACCAGAGAAAATGGCCGCCACAACGCTAAACTTACCCAGCCAAACCGTTCGTTCGCCTATGTACTATTTATTGTTGAAAAAAAACTAGAGAATAAAACAAACCGGATTTTCCTTCCCTAGTAAAATATTATATATATATATATATATATATATATATATATATATATATATAAATATATATTTATATATATATATATATATATATATATATATATATATATATATATATATATATATATATATATATATATATATATATATAAAACGAGGCCTAAATTAGCACATATTAGGTATTGGATTGCTTGATTCACAAACTCATTTAGACACACACCACACTAAATATTATTTAATACATACCTTTAAACACACACACACACACACACACACACACACACACACACACACACACACACACACACACACACACACACAAACGCACACACACAAACACACACACACACACGCCAGTTTGCCTAAATTCTCCAATATTCGTTCATGAAACCGAGTCTCTGGACTGCAACCTCATCGAATAAGCTGTCATGTATTTTTAACTCTCAACACAAACTCACAACTTCACACGTCAATCATTGCAAATGTTGATAAATAGACACTGACTAACCTTACTACGAGATATAAATACAAGTGCCAAATTTTATTCAAAAGGCAACTCCAGCGTGGCCTAGTCGGATAGAACATGTTCTTAATCCGAATAGACCTGCGTTCGAGGCTGTCGGAATGGTTGCAAGTACAGGGCACAGATTTCTCTGTGTGTCCCCTCCTGTAGGAGCATCAGTTTCGATTGATTCTCTGGATAGCCGAAGATTGATTGACTGACCCCGTGGAATGTGGGGAAGGGTTGAAGTCCGGGGGCCCACCAATGGATACCTGGATCCACTGACCTCGGGCAGGTCTTTCAATCCACCTGGATTTCAGGTGGGGAGAAGGGAGGCAATTTGGGTCGACACAAATAGCTTCCTGGACCTAAAACCCTAAAGACACCCGGGCAATCAAAACGCACACGGCCTCAGAAGAAACACGAACTCAAGACACACACGGACTCAAGACACACACGGACTCAAGACACACACGGACTCAAGACACACACGGACTCAAGACACACACGGACTCAAGACACACACGGACTCAAGACACATACGGACTCAAGACACACACGGACTCAAGACACACATGGACGATCCCAAGGTGGAGATAAGGGAGGCAATTTGAGGGGACACAAATTGCATCCTGGACTCAAAACCCCAGGGACACGGACACGGACACGGACACTCATAGACTCTGACACGGACACATACGGAATCAATACACACTCACACGGAATCAAGACACACACGGAATCAAGACACACACGGACTCAAGACACACACGGACTCAAGACACACACGGAATCAAGACACACACGGACTCAAGACACACGCGGTCTCAAAACACACACGGACTCAAGACACACGGAATCAAGACTCACACGGAATCAAGACTCACACGGACTCAAGACACACACGGACTCAAGACACACACGGACTCAAGACACACACGGAATCAAGACTCACACGGAATCAAGACTCACACGGACTCAAGACACACACGGACTCAAGACACACACGGACTCAAGACACACACGGACTCAAGACACACACGGACTCAAGACACACACGGACTCAAAACACACACGGACTCAAGACACACACGGACTCAAGACACACACGGACTCAAGACACACACGGACTCAAGACACACACGGACTCAAGACACACCCGGACTCAAGACACACATGGACACTGACACGATCCCAAGGTGGAGATAACGGAGGCAATTTGAGGGAACACAAATGGCCTCCTGGACTCAAAACCCCAGGGACACGGACACGGACACTGACACTCATAGACTATGACGGAATCAAGACTCACACGGAATCAAGACACACACGGAATCAAGACACACACGGAATCAAGACTCACACGGAATCAAGACTCACACGGAATCAAGACTCACACGGAATCAAGACTCACACGGAATCAAGACTCACACGGAATCAAGACTCACACGGAATCAAGACTCACACGGAATCAAGACATAACACGGAATCAAGACTCACACGGAATCAAGACATAACACGGAATCAAGACATAACACGGAATCAAGACTCACACGAAATCAAGACATAACACGGAATCAAGACATAACACGGAATCAAGACATAACACGGAATCAAGACATAACACGGAATCAAGACATAACACGGAATCAAGACTCACACGGAATCAAGACATAACACGGAATCGACATAACACGGAATCAAGACACGCACGGAATCAAGACATCAAGATAAATATATTTTATCAAGATAATCAAGATAATCGGAATTAAGATAAATATATTTATCAAATAGATAAATAGATCAAGACATAACACGGAATCAAGACACGCACGGAATGTACGGAATCAAGACACATAGGAATCAAGACACACGCACAGAGATAAAACATTTTTATTAAATTTTTTAAAAATTTTAAATTTTAAACATCAAATTTTATTAAAATTTTAATAAAAAATTTGTTTTTAAATTTAAAATTTTTAATAAAATTTTAAACATCAAAGGAATGTGTTGCTTCTTGTTTGTCAATAAACTGTTTTAAATTTGTTAACG
>NW_027189778.1:10000-37500 GCF_040958095.1 Procambarus clarkii | reverse complement strand
ACTCAAGACACACCCGGACTCAAGACACACATGGACACTGACACGATCCCAAGGTGGAGATAACGGAGGCAATTTGAGGGAACACAAATGGCCTCCTGGACTCAATACCCCAGGGACACGGACACGGACACTGACACTCATAGACTATGACGGAATCAAGACTCACACGGAATCAAGACACACACGGAATCAAGACACACACGGAATCAAGACTCACACGGAATCAAGACTCACACGGAATCAAGACTCACACGGAATCAAGACTCACACGGAATCAAGACTCACACGGAATCAAGACTCACACGGAATCAAGACTCACACGGAATCAAGACTCACACGGAATCAAGACATAACACGGAATCAAGACTCACACGGAATCAAGACATAACACGGAATCAAGACATAACACGGAATCAAGACTCACACGAAATGAAGACATAACACGGAATCAAGACATAACACGGAATCAAGACATAACACGGAATCAAGACATAACACGGAATCAAGACATAACACGGAATCAAGACTCACACGGAATCAAGACATAACACGGAATCGACATAACACGGAATCAAGACACGCACGGAATCAAGACATCAAGATAAATATATTTTATCAAGATAATCAAGATAATCAATATAATCGGAATTAAGATAAATATATTTATCAAATAGATAAATAGATCAAGACATAACACGGAATCAAGACACGCACGGAATGTACGGAATCAAGACACAGACACAAGATTAGGAATCAAGACACACGCACAGAGATAAAACATTTTTATTAAATTTTTTAAAAATTTTAAATTTTAAACATCAAATTTTATTAAAATTTTAATAAAAAATTTGTTTTTAAATTTAAAATTTTTAATAAAATTTTAAACATCAAAGGAATGTGTTGCTTCTTGTTTGTCAATAAACTGTTTTAAATTTGTTAACGTGAGAACTGCCAGAAGGTCCAGAGAATCCAGAGAATCTATGGAAAGTAATGCTGCTACAGGAGAGGGATCTGTGCCCTGTAATTGCAATCGTTTCGACAAGCTCGAACGCAGCCTGATCATCAAGATTAAGAACACGGCCTATCCGACTAGGCCGAGTAGACTCTAGTCTTGTTACTAGTTCAAAGTAAGTACATTTCTAACTTGTATAAAGAAGAAGTAACCTTTTTTCAACCTATGGGAGACAAATCATTGAATATGCAGCCCCAGCCTGGTTTCCAACAGAGCTGAGAGTTATGAGTTACATAACTTCTGGAAAAACTACTTGAGCAATTGAGATGGTTGAGAGGTGGGACCAAAGATCTGAAGGTCAAACCTAGCAAACACAACTAGGTGAATACAACTAGGTGAGAACAAACTTACAAACACCCACAGTTGTAGATGCAAACTCCATTCATAATTTTAAAAGTTGATATGACAGAGAAATAGACCAGGAATCATTGCTTTAAACAACCGGCGGCTATAATGCCAACGTTCAAAAACTGTTGCTCGGTCCTGTAAGTAGAAATAGGTGAGTACACAGAGATATGAAACATGTATGTGTTCCTTCTAGACTAACAATCGGGGATTCCTGGATCGAAACCCGGACAGGCAGGAATGAAATTAAGGTGGCGTTTCCTATCACCTAATGCCTCTTTTCTCCGAGCAGTCAACAGGTATCCAGGAGTTGTGAGCTTCTTGTAGGATTGCATCCTGGTGAGGGTTAGGTCAGGGTCAGTTTAGGTGTTTGATCTTGCGAGGTGGGTGTTGGTTAGGTTAGGTTAGGATAGATAGGTTAAGTTTGGTTAGGCTAGTTAGGTTAGGATAGTTAGGTTAGTTAGGTTAGGTTAAGTTAGGTTAGAATAGTTAGGTTAGGTTTGGTTAGGTTAGTTTAGGTTTGGTTTAGTTAGATTAGGTTATTTAGGTTAGGTTAGGTTTAAGTGTAGGTTAGGTTAGGTTTAGATTAGGTTAGGTTAGATTAGGTTTGGCTATAGATTGTGGTAGGTCAAGGATTGTGGTTAGGGAAGGGTATAGGTTAGGCTTGGTTAGGTTAGGAAATAGGCCAGGAGTTATTGCTATAAAAAAAACGACGGCTTAAAAGGCAGACTCTAAGATTAATGCTCGATCCTCCTGACACAAATAGGTGAGTACACATAAATATATAACATGAATGATGTGTTCCTTCTCGACTCACAATATGGGATTCCAGGGTTCGAATCGCGGTCGGGCAGGGCTGTAATTGTTCGTAGCGTTTCCTATCACCTAATGCACCAATTCACCTAGCAGTAAATAGGTATCCAGGAGTTGGTGACCCACTGGCATCCTGGTGAATGAGGTTTAGTTTGACCTTGTGAGGTGGCGTTTTCGAGACCACTATACAAGCCTAACATGCATATATATAGACTGCCTGTCTCCCGACTTAAAGAAGTTATAAGTACTGTCAATGAAGCCTAAGAGAGCATAATCCAAGGCCTAAGAGTAGTCATTCGTTCTTTGAAGAGGATTGTTTAGGTTCTTTAAATACCAGCGTGTGGCATTTATGAGCAATTTGTGCGAGATCAATGGCATCCAAACATTTCCATGTTGGTGCAAAAGTCCACTTTTGGTTTGTTTGTTTGACTAAATAGTTGCTATAAGTATTATCATTAATGGAGAATTGGCTGGTATGTGTAAGTATCCTCCGCCACAGTTACCATTATCATCACTCACTGACAAGTTATTGGTTACCACTTGTATACAATAACAACGGCCATACTACCACTTAAAGGACACTGCTTCTCGTTCCATTAGCCAAGTTAAGCAACTTTCAATTTGGTTAGTAATTGGATGGGTAACCTGCCTGGTAACACCAACTGCTAGTGCTGCTGATGGCATTCATATTTGGACAGTCCCTGTGGATCAGTGGCAAGGCACTCATCTCGCGCTTCTCAAGCGATTTCGCCTTGGTTCATATCCTGTCTAGCCGGGAAGAGCGGATTGACTAGGCACCAATCCTTAACTGAACGATTCTCTTCACGAAGCAGTGAGTAGGTACCTGGTTGTTAAACGGTTTGTCGGGTTGTGTTCCAGAAAAAAATAACAATGAGTTTGTGTGTACTCACCTAATTGTACTCACCTTATTGTGATTGCGGGGGTTGAGATCTGGCTCTTTGGTCCCGCCTCACAACCGTCAATCAACAGGTGTACAGGTTGGAGCCTATTGGGCTCTATCATATCTACACTTGAAATTGTGCATGGAGTCAGCCTCCACCACATCACTTCCTAATGCATTCCATTTGTCAACCACTCTGACACTAAAAAAAGTTCTTTCTAATAACTCTGTGGCTCATTTGGGCACTCAGTTTCCACCTGTGTCCCCTAGTGCGTGTGCCCTTATGTTAAATAGCCTGTCTTTATCTACCCTATCAATTCCCTTGAGAATCTTTAATGTGGTGATCATGTGCCCCCTAACTCTTGTGTCTTCCAACGAAGTGAGGCTTGATTCCCGTAGTCGCTCCTCGTAGCTTTTACCTCGGGTACTAGTGTGGTGGCAAACCTTTGAATCTTTTCCAGTTTAGTCTTATGCTTGACTACATATGGACCCGATGCTGGAGCTGCATACTCTAGGATTGGTCTGACATATTTGGTATATAACGTTCTGAAAGATTCCTTTCAGTGAGTGTGTGTGTGTGTTTTTGTGTGTGCGCGTGCGCGCGCGGGCAAGAATGTCGCACTTTGAAATATGTACCTATGATTATTAAAGTATACCATTCGAGAAAAAAAATGTATACCTATTTATTAGTCCATTCTCTCTCTCTGCCTGCCTGCCTACTAAAACTTGTCCACTCAATATGATGTTGAATATCTATCCCCAATGGTCCTTTACCGTTAATTAAAACATTATTAAGCAAATAAAGTCAACTACAAATCTCTACACCTTTTTAAGTACGTATTTTCCTTCTAACATGAATCACTATAACTCATATACTTACATCAGTTCGAAACACTTTTCTTATTCCTTCCTGAACACCTTTCCATATATAACCTATCACCCAAAAATTATTATCTTAATCACTAAACTGGCAATCCCATGCCATTCAGTCCCCCCACACCTCATTCCCCCCTCTGCTTCTCCCTCGGCCCCCCCTACCAACATCCTACCCCACAACCGAGGCCCAAACATAACTACCCTCACCAAAGACCACCTTCCTCCCCCCCCACCCCCCGCTCAATGCCCACCAGAGAAAATGGCCGCCACAACGCTAAACTTACCCAGCCAAACCGTTCGTTCGCCTATGTACTATTTATTGTTGAAAAAAAACTAGAGAATAAAACAAACCGGATTTTCCTTCCCTAGTAAAATATTATATATATATATATATATAAATAAATATATATATATATATATATATATATATATATATATATATGTCGTACCTAATAGCCAGAACGCACTTCTCAGCCTACTATTCAAGGCCTGATTTGCCTAATAAGCCAAGTTTTCATGAATTAATGTTTTTTCGTCTACCTAACCTACCTAACCTAACCTAACCTAGCTTTTTTTGGCTACCTAACCTAACCTTACCTATAAATATAGATTAGGTTAGGTTAGGTAGGGTTGGTTAGGTTCGGTCATATATCTACGTTAATTTTAAATCCAGTAAAAAGAATTGACCTCATACATAGAGAAAAGGGTTGCTTTATCATTTCATAAGAAAAAAATTATTGTAAATATATTAATTCAGGAAAACTTGGCTTATTAGGCAAATCGGGCCTTGAATAGTAGGCTGAGAAGTGAGTTCTGGCTACTAGGTACGACATATATATATATATATATATATATATATATATATATATATATATATATATATATATATATATATATATATATATATATATATATATATATATATAAAACGAGGCCTAAATTAGCACATATTAGGTATTGGATTGCTTGATTCACAAACTCATTTAGACACACACCACACTAAATATTATTTAATACATACCTTTAAACACACACACACACACACACACACACACACACACACACACACACACACACACACACACACACACACACACACACACACACACACACACACACACACAAACGCACACACACAAACACACACACACACACGCCAGTTTGCCTAAATTCTCCAATATTCGTTCATGAAACCGAGTCACTGGACTGCAACCTCATCGAATAAGCTGTCATGTATTTCTAACTCTCAACACAAACTCACAACTTCACACGTCAATCATTGCAAATGTTGATAAATAGACACTGACTAACCTTACTACGAGATATAAATACAAGTGCCAAATTTTATTCAAAAGGCAACTCCAGCGTGGCCTAGTCGGATAGAACATGTTCTTAATCCGAATAGACCTGCGTTCGAGGCTGTCGGAATGGTTGCAAGTACAGGGCACAGATTTCTCTGTGTGTCCCCTCCTGTAGGAGCATCAGTTTCGATTGATTCTCTGGATAGCCGAAGATTGATTGACTGACCCCGTGGAATGTGGGGAAGGGTTGAAGTCCGGGGGCCCACCAATGGATACCTGGATCCACTGACCTCGGGCAGGTCTTTCAATCCACCTGGATTTCAGGTGGGGAGAAGGGAGGCAATTTGGGTCGACACAAATAGCTTCCTGGACCTAAAACCCTAAAGACACCCGGGCAATCAAGACGCACACGGCCTCAGAAGAAACACGAACTCAAGACACACACGGACTCAAGACACACACGGACTCAAGACACACACGGACTCAAGACACACACGGACTCAAGACACACACGGACTCAAGACACACACGGACTCAAGACACATACGGACTCAAGACACACACGGACTCAAGACACACATGGACGATCCCAAGGTGGAGATAAGGGAGGCAATTTGAGGGGACACAAATTGCATCCTGGACTCAAAACCCCAGGGACACGGACACGGACACGGACACTCATAGACTCTGACACGGACACATACGGAATCAATACACACTCACACGGAATCAAGACACACACGGAATCAAGACACACACGGACTCAAGACACACACGGACTCAAGACACACACGGAATCAAGACACACACGGACTCAAGACACACGCGGTCTCAAAACACACACGGACTCAAGACACACGGAATCAAGACTCACACGGAATCAAGACTCACACGGACTCAAGACACACACGGACTCAAGACACACACGGACTCAAGACACACACGGAATCAAGACTCACACGGAATCAAGACTCACACGGACTCAAGACACACACGGACTCAAGACACACACGGACTCAAGACACACACGGACTCAAGACACACACGGACTCAAGACACACACGGACTCAAAACACACACGGACTCAAGACACACACGGACTCAAGACACACACGGACTCAAGACACACACGGACTCAAGACACACACGGACTCAAGACACACCCGGACTCAAGACACACATGGACACTGACACGATCCCAAGGTGGAGATAACGGAGGCAATTTGAGGGAACACAAATGGCCTCCTGGACTCAAAACCCCAGGGACACGGACACGGACACTGACACTCATAGACTATGACGGAATCAAGACTCACACGGAATCAAGACACACACGGAATCAAGACACACACGGAATCAAGACTCACACGGAATCAAGACTCACACGGAATCAAGACTCACACGGAATCAAGACTCACACGGAATCAAGACTCACACGGAATCAAGACTCACACGGAATCAAGACTCACACGGAATCAAGACTCACACGGAATCAAGACTCACACGGAATCAAGACTCACACGGAATCAAGACATAACACGGAATCAAGACTCACACGGAATCAAGACATAACACGGAATCAAGACATAACACGGAATCAAGACTCACACGAAATCAAGACATAACACGGAATCAAGACATAACACGGAATCAAGACATAACACGGAATCAAGACATAACACGGAATCAAGACATAACACGGAATCAAGACTCACACGGAATCAAGACATAACACGGAATCGACATAACACGGAATCAAGACACGCACGGAATCAAGACATCAAGATAAATATATTTTATCAAGATAATCAAGATAATCAAGATAATCGGAATTAAGATAAATATATTTATCAAATAGATAAATAGATCAAGACATAACACGGAATCAAGACACGCACGGAATGTACGGAATCAAGACACATAGGAATCAAGACACACGCACAGAGATAAAACATTTTTATTAAATTTTTTAAAAATTTTAAATTTTAAACATCAAATTTTATTAAAATTTTAATAAAAAATTTGTTTTTAAATTTAAAATTTTTAATAAAATTTTAAACATCAAAGGAATGTGTTGCTTCTTGTTTGTCAATAAACTGTTTTAAATTTGTTAACGTGAGAACTGCCAGAAGGTCCAGAGAATCCAGAGAATCTATGGAAAGTAATGCTGCTACAGGAGAGGGATCTGTGCCCTGTAATTGCAATCGTTTCGACAAGCTCGAACGCAGCCTGATCATCAAGATTAAGAACACGGCCTATCCGACTAGGCCGAGTAGACTCTAGTCTTGTTACTAGTTCAAAGTAAGTACATTTCTAACTTGTATAAAGAAGAAGTAACCTTTTTTCAACCTATGGGAGACAAATCATTGAATATGCAGGCCCAGCCTGGTTTCCAACAGAGCTGAGAGTTATGAGTTACATAACTTCTGGAAAAACTACTTGAGCAATTGAGATGGTTGAGAGGTGGGACCAAAGATCTGAAGGTCAAACCTAGCAAACACAACTAGGTGAATACAACTAGGTGAGAACAAACTTACAAACACCCACAGTTGTAGATGCAAACTCCATTCATAATTTTAAAAGTTGATATGACAGAGAAATAGACCAGGAATCATTGCTTTAAACAACCGGCGGCTATAATGCCAACGTTCAAAAACTGTTGCTCGGTCCTGTAAGTAGAAATAGGTGAGTACACAGAGATATGAAACATGTATGTGTTCCTTCTAGACTAACAATCGGGGATTCCTGGATCGAAACCCGGACAGGCAGGAATGAAATTAAGGTGGCGTTTCCTATCACCTAATGCCTCTTTTCTCCGAGCAGTAAACAGGTATCCAGGAGTTGTGAGCTTCTTGTAGGATTGCATCCTGGTGAGGGTTAGGTCAGGGTCAGTTTAGGTGTTTGATCTTGCGAGGTGGGTGTTGGTTAGGTTAGGTTAGGATAGATAGGTTAAGTTTGGTTAGGCTAGTTAGGTTAGGTTAGTTAGGTTAGGTTAAGTTAGGTTAGAATAGTTAGGTTAGGTTTGGTTAGGTTAGTTTAGGTTTGGTTTAGTTAGATTAGGTTATTTAGGTTAGGTTAGGTTTAAGTGTAGGTTAGGTTAGGTTTAGATTAGGTTAGGTTAGATTAGGTTTGGCTATAGATTGTGGTAGGTCAAGTATTGTGGTTAGGGAAGGGTATAGGTTAGGCTTGGTTAGGTTAGGAAATAGGCCAGGAGTTATTGCTATAAAAAAAACGACGGCTTAAAAGGCAGACTCTAAGATTAATGCTCGATCCTCCTGACACAAATAGGTGAGTACACATAAATATATAACATGAATGATGTGTTCCTTCTCGACTCACAATATGGGATTCCAGGGTTCGAATCGCGGTCGGGCAGTGCTGTAATTGTTCGTAGCGTTTCCTATCACCTAATGCACCAATTCACCTAGCAGTAAATAGGTATCCAGGAGTTGGTGACCCACTGGCATCCTGGTGAATGAGGTTTAGTTTGACCTTGTGAGGTGGCGTTTTCGAGACCACTATACAAGCCTAACATGCATATATATAGACTGCCTGTCTCCCGACTTAAAGAAGTTATATGTACTGTCAATGAAGCCTAAGAGAGCATAATCCAAGGCCTAAGAGTAGTCATTCGTTCTTTGAAGAGGATTGTTTAGGTTCTTTAAATACCAGCGTGTGGCATTTATGAGCAATTTGTGCGAGATCAATGGCATCCAAACATTTCCATGTTGGTGCAAAAGTCCACTTTTGGTTTGTTTTTTTGACTAAATAGTTGCTATAAGTATTATCATTAATGGAGAATTGGCTGGTATGTGTAAGTATCCTCCGCCACAGTTACCATTATCATCACTCACTGACAAGTTATTGGTTACCACTTGTATACAATAACAACGGCCATACTACCACTTAAAGGACACTGCTTCTCGTTCCATTAGCCAAGTTAAGCAACTTTCAATTTGGTTAGTAATTGGATGGGTAACCTGCCTGGTAACACCAACTGCTAGTGCTGCTGATGGCATTCATATTTGGACAGTCCCTGTGGATCAGTGGCAAGGCACTCATCTCGCGCTTCTCAAGCGATTTCGCCTTGGTTCATATCCTGTCTAGCCGGGAAGAGCGGATTGACTAGGCACCAATCCTTAACTGAACGATTCTCTTCACGAAGCAGTGAGTAGGTACCTGGTTGTTAAACGGTTTGTCGGGTTGTGTTCCAGAAAAAAATAACAATGAGTTTGTGTGTACTCACCTAATTGTACTCACCTTATTGTGATTGCGGGGGTTGAGATCTGGCTCTTTGGTCCCGCCTCACAACCGTCAATCAACAGGTGTACAGGTTGGAGCCTATTGGGCTCTATCATATCTACACTTGAAATTGTGCATGGAGTCAGCCTCCACCACATCACTTCCTAATGCATTCCATTTGTCAACCACTCTGACACTAAAAAAAGTTCTTTCTAATAACTCTGTGGCTCATTTGGGCACTCAGTTTCCACCTGTGTCCCCTAGTGCGTGTGCCCTTATGTTAAATAGCCTGTCTTTATCTACCCTATCAATTCCCTTGAGAATCTTTAATGTGGTGATCATGTGCCCCCTAACTCTTCTGTCTTCCAACGAAGTGAGGCTTGATTCCCGTAGTCGCTCCTCGTAGCTCATACCTTTTACCTCGGGTACTAGTGTGGTGGCAAACCTTTGAATCTTTTCCAGTTTAGTCTTATGCTTGACTACATATGGACCCGATGCTGGAGCTGCATACTCTAGGATTGGTCTGACATATTTGGTATATAACGTTCTGAAAGATTCCTTTCAGTGAGTGTGTGTGTGTGTTTTTGTGTGTGCGCGTGCGCGCGCGGGCAAGAATGTCGCACTTTGAAATATGTACCTATGATTATTAAAGTATACCATTCGAGAAAAAAAATGTATACCTATTTATTAGTCCATTCTCTCTCTCTGCCTGCCTGCCTACTAAAACTTGTCCACTCAATATGATGTTGAATATCTATCCCCAATGGTCCTTTACCGTTAATTAAAACATTATTAAGCAAATAAAGTCAACTACAAATCTCTACACCTTTTTAAGTACGTATTTTCCTTCTAACATGAATCACTATAACTCATATACTTACATCAGTTCGAAACACTTTTCTTATTCCTTCCTGAACACCTTTCCATATATAACCTATCTCCAAAAATTATTATCTTAATCACTAAACTGGCAACCACATGCCATTCAGTCCCCCCACACCTCATTCCCCCCTCTGCTGCTCCCTCGGCCCCCCCTACCAACATCCTACCCCACAACCGAGGCCCAAACATAACTACCCTCACCAAAGACCACCTTCCTCCCTCCCCCCCTACCCCCCGCCCAATGCCCACCAGAGAAAATGGCCGCCACAACGCTAAACTTACCCAGCCAAACCGTTCGTTCGCCTATGTACTATTTATTGTTGAAAAAAAACTAGAGAATAAAACAAACCGGATTTTCCTTCCCTAGTAAAATATTATATATATATATATATATATATATATATATATATATATATATATATAAATATATATATATATATATATATATATATATATATATATATATATATATATATATATATATATATATATATAAAACGAGGCCTAAATTAGCACATATTAGGTATTGGATTGCTTGATTCACAAACTCATTTAGACACACACCACACTAAATATTATTTAATACATACCTTTAAACACACACACACACACACACACACACACACACACACACACACACACACACACACACACACACACACACACACACACACACACACACACACACACGCACACACACAAACACACACACACACACGCCAGTTTGCCTAAATTCTCCAATATTCGTTCATGAAACCGAGTCACTGGACTGCAACCTCATCGAATAAGCTGTCATGTATTTCTAACTCTCAACACAAACTCACAACTTCACACGTCAATCATTGCAAATGTTGATAAATAGACACTGACTAACCTTACTACGAGATATAAATACAAGTGCCAAATTTTATTCAAAAGGCAACTCCAGCGTGGCCTAGTCGGATAGAACATGTTCTTAATCCGAATAGACCTGCGTTCGAGGCTGTCGGAATGGTTGCAAGTACAGGGCACAGATTTCTCTGTGTGTCCCCTCCTGTAGGAGCATCAGTTTCGATTGATTCTCTGGATAGCCGAAGATTGATTGACTGACCCCGTGGAATGTGGGGAAGGGTTGAAGTCCGGGGGCCCACCAATGGATACCTGGATCCACTGACCTCGGGCAGGTCTTTCAATCCACCTGGATTTCAGGTGGGGAGAAGGGAGGCAATTTGGGTCGACACAAATAGCTTCCTGGACCTAAAACCCTAAAGACACCCGGGCAATCAAGACGCACACGGCCTCAGAAGAAACACGAACTCAAGACACACACGGACTCAAGACACACACGGACTCAAGACACACACGGACTCAAGACACACACGGACTCAAGACACACACGGACTCAAGACACACACGGACTCAAGACACACACGGACTCAAGACACATACGGACTCAAGACACACACGGACTCAAGACACACATGGACGATCCCAAGGTGGAGATAAGGGAGGCAATTTGAGGGGACACAAATTGCATCCTGGACTCAAAACCCCAGGGACACGGACACGGACACGGACACTCATAGACTCTGACACGGACACATACGGAATCAATACACACTCACACGGAATCAAGACACACACGGAATCAAGACACACACGGACTCAAGACACACACGGACTCAAGACACACACGGAATCAAGACACACACGGACTCAAGACACACGCGGTCTCAAAACACACACGGACTCGAGACACACGGAATCAAGACTCACACGGAATCAAGACTCACACGGACTCAAGACACACACGGACTCAAGACACACACGGACTCAAGACACACACGGAATCAAGACTCACACGGAATCAAGACTCACACGGACTCAAGACACACACGGACTCAAGACACACACGGACTCAAGACACACACGGACTCAAGACACACGGACTCAAGACACACACGGACTCAAAACACACACGGACTCAAGACACACATGGACTCAAGACACACACGGACTCAAGACACACACGGACTCAAGACACACACGGACTCAAGACACACCCGGACTCAAGACACACATGGACACTGACACGATCCCAAGGTGGAGATAACGGAGGCAATTTGAGGGAACACAAATGGCCTCCTGGACTCAATACCCCAGGGACACGGACACGGACACTGACACTCATAGACTATGACGGAATCAAGACTCACACGGAATCAAGACACACACGGAATCAAGACACACACGGAATCAAGACTCACACGGAATCAAGACTCACACGGAATCAAGACTCACACGGAATCAAGACTCACACGGAATCAAGACTCACACGGAATCAAGACTCACACGGAATCAAGACTCACACGGAATCAAGACTCACACGGAATCAAGACATAACACGGAATCAAGACTCACACGGAATCAAGACATAACACGGAATCAAGACATAACACGGAATCAAGACTCACACGAAATGAAGACATAACACGGAATCAAGACATAACACGGAATCAAGACATAACACGGAATCAAGACATAACACGGAATCAAGACATAACACGGAATCAAGACTCACACGGAATCAAGACATAACACGGAATCGACATAACACGGAATCAAGACACGCACGGAATCAAGACATCAAGATAAATATATTTTATCAAGATAATCAAGATAATCAATATAATCGGAATTAAGATAAATATATTTATCAAATAGATAAATAGATCAAGACATAACACGGAATCAAGACACGCACGGAATGTACGGAATCAAGACACAGACACAAGATTAGGAATCAAGACACACGCACAGAGATAAAACATTTTTATTAAATTTTTTAAAAATTTTAAATTTTAAACATCAAATTTTATTAAAATTTTAATAAAAAATTTGTTTTTAAATTTAAAATTTTTATTAAAATTTTAAACATCAAAGGAATGTGTTGCTTCTTGTTTGTCAATAAACTGTTTTAAATTTGTTAACGTGAGAACTGCCAGAAGGTCCAGAGAATCCAGAGAATCTATGGAAAGTAATGCTGCTACAGGAGAGGGATCTGTGCCCTGTAATTGCAATCGTTTCGACAAGCTCGAACGCAGCCTGATCATCAAGATTAAGAACACGGCCTATCCGACTAGGCCGAGTAGACTCTAGTCTTGTTACTAGTTCAAAGTAAGTACATTTCTAACTTGTATAAAGAAGAAGTAACCTTTTTTCAACCTATGGGAGACAAATCATTGAATATGCAGCCCCAGCCTGGTTTCCAACAGAGCTGAGAGTTATGAGTTACATAACTTCTGGAAAAACTACTTGAGCAATTGAGATGGTTGAGAGGTGGGACCAAAGATCTGAAGGTCAAACCTAGCAAACACAACTAGGTGAATACAACTAGGTGAGAACAAACTTACAAACACCCACAGTTGTAGATGCAAACTCCATTCATAATTTTAAAAGTTGATATGACAGAGAAATAGACCAGGAATCATTGCTTTAAACAACCGGCGGCTATAATGCCAACGTTCAAAAACTGTTGCTCGGTCCTGTAAGTAGAAATAGGTGAGTACACAGAGATATGAAACATGTATGTGTTCCTTCTAGACTAACAATCGGGGATTCCTGGATCGAAACCCGGACAGGCAGGAATGAAATTAAGGTGGCGTTTCCTATCACCTAATGCCTCTTTTCTCCGAGCAGTCAACAGGTATCCAGGAGTTGTGAGCTTCTTGTAGGATTGCATCCTGGTGAGGGTTAGGTCAGGGTCAGTTTAGGTGTTTGATCTTGCGAGGTGGGTGTTGGTTAGGTTAGGTTAGGATAGATAGGTTAAGTTTGGTTAGGCTAGTTAGGTTAGGATAGTTAGGTTAGTTAGGTTAGGTTAAGTTAGGTTAGAATAGTTAGGTTAGGTTTGGTTAGGTTAGTTTAGGTTTGGTTTAGTTAGATTAGGTTATTTAGGTTAGGTTAGGTTTAAGTGTAGGTTAGGTTAGGTTTAGATTAGGTTAGGTTAGATTAGGTTTGGCTATAGATTGTGGTAGGTCAAGGATTGTGGTTAGGGAAGGGTATAGGTTAGGCTTGGTTAGGTTAGGAAATAGGCCAGGAGTTATTGCTATAAAAAAAACGACGGCTTAAAAGGCAGACTCTAAGATTAATGCTCGATCCTCCTGACACAAATAGGTGAGTACACATAAATATATAACATGAATGATGTGTTCCTTCTCGACTCACAATATGGGATTCCAGGGTTCGAATCGCGGTCGGGCAGGGCTGTAATTGTTCGTAGCGTTTCCTATCACCTAATGCACCAATTCACCTAGCAGTAAATAGGTATCCAGGAGTTGGTGACCCACTGGCATCCTGGTGAATGAGGTTTAGTTTGACCTTGTGAGGTGGCGTTTTCGAGACCACTATACAAGCCTAACATGCATATATATAGACTGCCTGTCTCCCGACTTAAAGAAGTTATAAGTACTGTCAATGAAGCCTAAGAGAGCATAATCCAAGGCCTAAGAGTAGTCATTCGTTCTTTGAAGAGGATTGTTTAGGTTCTTTAAATACCAGCGTGTGGCATTTATGAGCAATTTGTGCGAGATCAATGGCATCCAAACATTTCCATGTTGGTGCAAAAGTCCACTTTTGGTTTGTTTGTTTGACTAAATAGTTGCTATAAGTATTATCATTAATGGAGAATTGGCTGGTATGTGTAAGTATCCTCCGCCACAGTTACCATTATCATCACTCACTGACAAGTTATTGGTTACCACTTGTATACAATAACAACGGCCATACTACCACTTAAAGGACACTGCTTCTCGTTCCATTAGCCAAGTTAAGCAACTTTCAATTTGGTTAGTAATTGGATGGGTAACCTGCCTGGTAACACCAACTGCTAGTGCTGCTGATGGCATTCATATTTGGACAGTCCCTGTGGATCAGTGGCAAGGCACTCATCTCGCGCTTCTCAAGCGATTTCGCCTTGGTTCATATCCTGTCTAGCCGGGAAGAGCGGATTGACTAGGCACCAATCCTTAACTGAACGATTCTCTTCACGAAGCAGTGAGTAGGTACCTGGTTGTTAAACGGTTTGTCGGGTTGTGTTCCAGAAAAAAATAACAATGAGTTTGTGTGTACTCACCTAATTGTACTCACCTTATTGTGATTGCGGGGGTTGAGATCTGGCTCTTTGGTCCCGCCTCACAACCGTCAATCAACAGGTGTACAGGTTGGAGCCTATTGGGCTCTATCATATCTACACTTGAAATTGTGCATGGAGTCAGCCTCCACCACATCACTTCCTAATGCATTCCATTTGTCAACCACTCTGACACTAAAAAAAGTTCTTTCTAATAACTCTGTGGCTCATTTGGGCACTCAGTTTCCACCTGTGTCCCCTAGTGCGTGTGCCCTTATGTTAAATAGCCTGTCTTTATCTACCCTATCAATTCCCTTGAGAATCTTTAATGTGGTGATCATGTGCCCCCTAACTCTTGTGTCTTCCAACGAAGTGAGGCTTGATTCCCGTAGTCGCTCCTCGTAGCTTTTACCTCGGGTACTAGTGTGGTGGCAAACCTTTGAATCTTTTCCAGTTTAGTCTTATGCTTGACTACATATGGACCCGATGCTGGAGCTGCATACTCTAGGATTGGTCTGACATATTTGGTATATAACGTTCTGAAAGATTCCTTTCAGTGAGTGTGTGTGTGTGTTTTTGTGTGTGCGCGTGCGCGCGCGGGCAAGAATGTCGCACTTTGAAATATGTACCTATGATTATTAAAGTATACCATTCGAGAAAAAAAATGTATACCTATTTATTAGTCCATTCTCTCTCTCTGCCTGCCTGCCTACTAAAACTTGTCCACTCAATATGATGTTGAATATCTATCCCCAATGGTCCTTTACCGTTAATTAAAACATTATTAAGCAAATAAAGTCAACTACAAATCTCTACACCTTTTTAAGTACGTATTTTCCTTCTAACATGAATCACTATAACTCATATACTTACATCAGTTCGAAACACTTTTCTTATTCCTTCCTGAACACCTTTCCATATATAACCTATCACCCAAAAATTATTATCTTAATCACTAAACTGGCAATCCCATGCCATTCAGTCCCCCCACACCTCATTCCCCCCTCTGCTTCTCCCTCGGCCCCCCCTACCAACATCCTACCCCACAACCGAGGCCCAAACATAACTACCCTCACCAAAGACCACCTTCCTCCCCCCCCCACCCCCCGCTCAATGCCCACCAGAGAAAATGGCCGCCACAACGCTAAACTTACCCAGCCAAACCGTTCGTTCGCCTATGTACTATTTATTGTTGAAAAAAAACTAGAGAATAAAACAAACCGGATTTTCCTTCCCTAGTAAAATATTATATATATATATATATATAAATAAATATATATATATATATATATATATATATATATATATATATATATGTCGTACCTAATAGCCAGAACGCACTTCTCAGCCTACTATTCAAGGCCTGATTTGCCTAATAAGCCAAGTTTTCATGAATTAATGTTTTTTCGTCTACCTAACCTACCTAACCTAACCTAACCTAGCTTTTTTTGGCTACCTAACCTAACCTTACCTATAAATATAGATTAGGTTAGGTTAGGTAGGGTTGGTTAGGTTCGGTCATATATCTACGTTAATTTTAAATCCAGTAAAAAGAATTGACCTCATACATAGAGAAAAGGGTTGCTTTATCATTTCATAAGAAAAAAATTATTGTAAATATATTAATTCAGGAAAACTTGGCTTATTAGGCAAATCGGGCCTTGAATAGTAGGCTGAGAAGTGAGTTCTGGCTACTAGGTACGACATATATATATATATATATATATATATATATATATATATATATATATATATATATATATATATATATATATATATATATATATATATATATATATAAAACGAGGCCTAAATTAGCACATATTAGGTATTGGATTGCTTGATTCACAAACTCATTTAGACACACACCACACTAAATATTATTTAATACATACCTTTAAACACACACACACACACACACACACACACACACACACACACACACACACACACACACACACACACACACACACACACACACACACACACACACACACACAAACGCACACACACAAACACACACACACACACGCCAGTTTGCCTAAATTCTCCAATATTCGTTCATGAAACCGAGTCACTGGACTGCAACCTCATCGAATAAGCTGTCATGTATTTCTAACTCTCAACACAAACTCACAACTTCACACGTCAATCATTGCAAATGTTGATAAATAGACACTGACTAACCTTACTACGAGATATAAATACAAGTGCCAAATTTTATTCAAAAGGCAACTCCAGCGTGGCCTAGTCGGATAGAACATGTTCTTAATCCGAATAGACCTGCGTTCGAGGCTGTCGGAATGGTTGCAAGTACAGGGCACAGATTTCTCTGTGTGTCCCCTCCTGTAGGAGCATCAGTTTCGATTGATTCTCTGGATAGCCGAAGATTGATTGACTGACCCCGTGGAATGTGGGGAAGGGTTGAAGTCCGGGGGCCCACCAATGGATACCTGGATCCACTGACCTCGGGCAGGTCTTTCAATCCACCTGGATTTCAGGTGGGGAGAAGGGAGGCAATTTGGGTCGACACAAATAGCTTCCTGGACCTAAAACCCTAAAGACACCCGGGCAATCAAGACGCACACGGCCTCAGAAGAAACACGAACTCAAGACACACACGGACTCAAGACACACACGGACTCAAGACACACACGGACTCAAGACACACACGGACTCAAGACACACACGGACTCAAGACACACACGGACTCAAGACACATACGGACTCAAGACACACACGGACTCAAGACACACATGGACGATCCCAAGGTGGAGATAAGGGAGGCAATTTGAGGGGACACAAATTGCATCCTGGACTCAAAACCCCAGGGACACGGACACGGACACGGACACTCATAGACTCTGACACGGACACATACGGAATCAATACACACTCACACGGAATCAAGACACACACGGAATCAAGACACACACGGACTCAAGACACACACGGACTCAAGACACACACGGAATCAAGACACACACGGACTCAAGACACACGCGGTCTCAAAACACACACGGACTCAAGACACACGGAATCAAGACTCACACGGAATCAAGACTCACACGGACTCAAGACACACACGGACTCAAGACACACACGGACTCAAGACACACACGGAATCAAGACTCACACGGAATCAAGACTCACACGGACTCAAGACACACACGGACTCAAGACACACACGGACTCAAGACACACACGGACTCAAGACACACACGGACTCAAGACACACACGGACTCAAAACACACACGGACTCAAGACACACACGGACTCAAGACACACACGGACTCAAGACACACACGGACTCAAGACACACACGGACTCAAGACACACCCGGACTCAAGACACACATGGACACTGACACGATCCCAAGGTGGAGATAACGGAGGCAATTTGAGGGAACACAAATGGCCTCCTGGACTCAAAACCCCAGGGACACGGACACGGACACTGACACTCATAGACTATGACGGAATCAAGACTCACACGGAATCAAGACACACACGGAATCAAGACACACACGGAATCAAGACTCACACGGAATCAAGACTCACACGGAATCAAGACTCACACGGAATCAAGACTCACACGGAATCAAGACTCACACGGAATCAAGACTCACACGGAATCAAGACTCACACGGAATCAAGACTCACACGGAATCAAGACTCACACGGAATCAAGACTCACACGGAATCAAGACATAACACGGAATCAAGACTCACACGGAATCAAGACATAACACGGAATCAAGACATAACACGGAATCAAGACTCACACGAAATCAAGACATAACACGGAATCAAGACATAACACGGAATCAAGACATAACACGGAATCAAGACATAACACGGAATCAAGACATAACACGGAATCAAGACTCACACGGAATCAAGACATAACACGGAATCGACATAACACGGAATCAAGACACGCACGGAATCAAGACATCAAGATAAATATATTTTATCAAGATAATCAAGATAATCAAGATAATCGGAATTAAGATAAATATATTTATCAAATAGATAAATAGATCAAGACATAACACGGAATCAAGACACGCACGGAATGTACGGAATCAAGACACATAGGAATCAAGACACACGCACAGAGATAAAACATTTTTATTAAATTTTTTAAAAATTTTAAATTTTAAACATCAAATTTTATTAAAATTTTAATAAAAAATTTGTTTTTAAATTTAAAATTTTTAATAAAATTTTAAACATCAAAGGAATGTGTTGCTTCTTGTTTGTCAATAAACTGTTTTAAATTTGTTAACGTGAGAACTGCCAGAAGGTCCAGAGAATCCAGAGAATCTATGGAAAGTAATGCTGCTACAGGAGAGGGATCTGTGCCCTGTAATTGCAATCGTTTCGACAAGCTCGAACGCAGCCTGATCATCAAGATTAAGAACACGGCCTATCCGACTAGGCCGAGTAGACTCTAGTCTTGTTACTAGTTCAAAGTAAGTACATTTCTAACTTGTATAAAGAAGAAGTAACCTTTTTTCAACCTATGGGAGACAAATCATTGAATATGCAGGCCCAGCCTGGTTTCCAACAGAGCTGAGAGTTATGAGTTACATAACTTCTGGAAAAACTACTTGAGCAATTGAGATGGTTGAGAGGTGGGACCAAAGATCTGAAGGTCAAACCTAGCAAACACAACTAGGTGAATACAACTAGGTGAGAACAAACTTACAAACACCCACAGTTGTAGATGCAAACTCCATTCATAATTTTAAAAGTTGATATGACAGAGAAATAGACCAGGAATCATTGCTTTAAACAACCGGCGGCTATAATGCCAACGTTCAAAAACTGTTGCTCGGTCCTGTAAGTAGAAATAGGTGAGTACACAGAGATATGAAACATGTATGTGTTCCTTCTAGACTAACAATCGGGGATTCCTGGATCGAAACCCGGACAGGCAGGAATGAAATTAAGGTGGCGTTTCCTATCACCTAATGCCTCTTTTCTCCGAGCAGTCAACAGGTATCCAGGAGTTGTGAGCTTCTTGTAGGATTGCATCCTGGTGAGGGTTAGGTCAGGGTCAGTTTAGGTGTTTGATCTTGCGAGGTGGGTGTTGGTTAGGTTAGGTTAGGATAGATAGGTTAAGTTTGGTTAGGCTAGTTAGGTTAGGATAGTTAGGTTAGTTAGGTTAGGTTAAGTTAGGTTAGAATAGTTAGGTTAGGTTTGGTTAGGTTAGTTTAGGTTTGGTTTAGTTAGATTAGGTTATTTAGGTTAGGTTAGGTTTAAGTGTAGGTTAGGTTAGGTTTAGATTAGGTTAGGTTAGATTAGGTTTGGCTATAGATTGTGGTAGGTCAAGGATTGTGGTTAGGGAAGGGTATAGGTTAGGCTTGGTTAGGTTAGGAAATAGGCCAGGAGTTATTGCTATAAAAAAAAACGACGGCTTAAAAGGCAGACTCTAAGATTAATGCTCGATCCTCCTGACACAAATAGGTGAGTACACATAAATATATAACATGAATGATGTGTTCCTTCTCGACTCACAATATGGGATTCCAGGGTTCGAATCGCGGTCGGGCAGGGCTGTAATTGTTCGTAGCGTTTCCTATCACCTAATGCACCAATTCACCTAGCAGTAAATAGGTATCCAGGAGTTGGTGACCCACTGGCATCCTGGTGAATGAGGTTTAGTTTGACCTTGTGAGGTGGCGTTTTCGAGACCACTATACAAGCCTAACATGCATATATATAGACTGCCTGTCTCCCGACTTAAAGAAGTTATAAGTACTGTCAATGAAGCCTAAGAGAGCATAATCCAAGGCCTAAGAGTAGTCATTCGTTCTTTGAAGAGGATTGTTTAGGTTCTTTAAATACCAGCGTGTGGCATTTATGAGCAATTTGTGCGAGATCAATGGCATCCAAACATTTCCATGTTGGTGCAAAAGTCCACTTTTGGTTTGTTTGTTTGACTAAATAGTTGCTATAAGTATTATCATTAATGGAGAATTGGCTGGTATGTGTAAGTATCCTCCGCCACAGTTACCATTATCATCACTCACTGACAAGTTATTGGTTACCACTTGTATACAATAACAACGGCCATACTACCACTTAAAGGACACTGCTTCTCGTTCCATTAGCCAAGTTAAGCAACTTTCAATTTGGTTAGTAATTGGATGGGTAACCTGCCTGGTAACACCAACTGCTAGTGCTGCTGATGGCATTCATATTTGGACAGTCCCTGTGGATCAGTGGCAAGGCACTCATCTCGCGCTTCTCAAGCGATTTCGCCTTGGTTCATATCCTGTCTAGCCGGGAAGAGCGGATTGACTAGGCACCAATCCTTAACTGAACGATTCTCTTCACGAAGCAGTGAGTAGGTACCTGGTTGTTAAACGGTTTGTCGGGTTGTGTTCCAGAAAAAAATAACAATGAGTTTGTGTGTACTCACCTAATTGTACTCACCTTATTGTGATTGCGGGGGTTGAGATCTGGCTCTTTGGTCCCGCCTCACAACCGTCAATCAACAGGTGTACAGGTTGGAGCCTATTGGGCTCTATCATATCTACACTTGAAATTGTGCATGGAGTCAGCCTCCACCACATCACTTCCTAATGCATTCCATTTGTCAACCACTCTGACACTAAAAAAAGTTCTTTCTAATAACTCTGTGGCTCATTTGGGCACTCAGTTTCCACCTGTGTCCCCTAGTGCGTGTGCCCTTATGTTAAATAGCCTGTCTTTATCTACCCTATCAATTCCCTTGAGAATCTTTAATGTGGTGATCATGTGCCCCCTAACTCTTCTGTCTTCCAACGAAGTGAGGCTTGATTCCCGTAGTCGCTCCTCGTAGCTCATACCTTTTACCTCGGGTACTAGTGTGGTGGCAAACCTTTGAATCTTTTCCAGTTTAGTCTTATGCTTGACTACATATGGACCCGATGCTGGAGCTGCATACTCTAGGATTGGTCTGACATATTTGGTATATAACGTTCTGAAAGATTCCTTTCAGTGAGTGTGTGTGTGTGTTTTTGTGTGTGCGCGTGCGCGCGCGGGCAAGAATGTCGCACTTTGAAATATGTACCTATGATTATTAAAGTATACCATTCGAGAAAAAAAATGTATACCTATTTATTAGTCCATTCTCTCTCTCTGCCTGCCTGCCTACTAAAACTTGTCCACTCAATATGATGTTGAATATCTATCCCCAATGGTCCTTTACCGTTAATTAAAACATTATTAAGCAAATAAAGTCAACTACAAATCTCTACACCTTTTTAAGTACGTATTTTCCTTCTAACATGAATCACTATAACTCATATACTTACATCAGTTCGAAACACTTTTCTTATTCCTTCCTGAACACCTTTCCATATATAACCTATCTCCAAAAATTATTATCATAATCACTAAACTGGCAACCCCATGCCATTCAGTCCCCCCACACCTCATTCCCCCCTCTGCTGCTCCCTCGGCCCCCCCTACCAACATCCTACCCCACAACCGAGGCCCAAACATAACTACCCTCACCAAAGACCACCTCCTCCCCCCCCCCACCCCCCGCCCAATGCCCACCAGAGAAAATGGCCGCCACAACGCTATACTTACCCAGCCAAACCGTTCGTTCGCCTATGTACTATTTATTGTTGAAAAAAAAACTATAGAATAAAACAAACCGGATTTTCATTCCCTAGTAAAATATTATATATATATATATATATATATATATATAAATATATATATATATATATATATATATATATATATATATATATATATATATATATATATATATATATATATATAAAACGAGGCCTAAATTAGCACATATTAGGTATTGGATTGCTTGATTCACAAACTCATTTAGACACACACCACACTAAATATTATTTAATACATACCTTTAAACACACACACACACACACACACACACACACACACACACACACACACACACACACACACACACACACACACACACACACACACACACACACACACACACACACACACACACACACACACACACACACACAAACACACACACACACACGCCAGTTTGCCTAAATTCTCCAATATTCGTTCATGAAACCGAGTCACTGGACTGCAACCTCATCGAATAAGCTGTCATGTATTTCTAACTCTCAACACAAACTCACAACTTCACACGTCAATCATTGCAAATGTTGATAAATAGACACTGACTAACCTTACTACGAGATATAAATACAAGTGCCAAATTTTATTCAAAAGGCAACTCCAGCGTGGCCTAGTCGGATAGAACATGTTCTTAATCCGAATAGACCTGCGTTCGAGGCTGTCGGAATGGTTGCAAGTACAGGGCACAGATTTCTCTGTGTGTCCCCTCCTGTAGGAGCATCAGTTTCGATTGATTCTCTGGATAGCCGAAGATTGATTGACTGACCCCGTGGAATGTGGGGAAGGGTTGAAGTCCGGGGGCCCACCAATGGATACCTGGATCCACTGACCTCGGGCAGGTCTTTCAATCCACCTGGATTTCAGGTGGGGAGAAGGGAGGCAATTTGGGTCGACACAAATAGCTTCCTGGACCTAAAACCCTAAAGACACCCGGGCAATCAAGACGCACACGGCCTCAGAAGAAACACGAACTCAAGACACACACGGACTCAAGACACACACGGACTCAAGACACACCGGACTAGACACACACGGACTCAAGACACACACGGACTCAAGACACACACGGACTCAAGACACACACGGACTCAAGACACATACGGACTCAAGACACACACGGACTCAAGACACACATGGACGATCCAAGGTGGAGATAAGGGAGGCAATTTGAGGGGACACAAATTGCATCCTGGACTCAAAACCCCAGGGACACGGACACGGACACGGACACTCATAGACTCTGACACGGACACATACGGAATCAATACACACTCACACGGAATCAAGACACACACGGAATCAAGACACACACGGACTCAAGACACACACGGACTCAAGACACACACGGAATCAAGACACACACGGACTCAAGACACACGCGGTCTCAAAACACACACGGACTCGAGACACACGGAATCAAGACTCACACGGAATCAAGACTCACACGGACTCAAGACACACACGGACTCAAGACACACACGGACTCAAGACACACACGGAATCAAGACTCACACCGGAATCAAGACTCACACGGACTCAAGACACACACGGACTCAAGACACACACGGACTCAAGACACACACGGACTCAAGACAACACGGACTCAAGACACACACGGACTCAAAACACACACGGACTCAAGACACACATGGACTCAAGACACACACGGACTCAAGACACACACGGACTCAAGACACACACGGACTCAAGACACACCCGGACTCAAGACACCATGGACACTGACACGATCCCAAGGTGGAGATAACGGAGGCAATTTGAGGGAACACAAATGGCCTCCTGGACTCAATACCCCAGGGACACGGACACGGACACTGACACTCATAGACTATGACGGAATCAAGACTCACACGGAATCAAGACACACACGGAATCAAGACACACACCGGAATCAAGACTCACACGGAATCAAGACTCACACGGAATCAAGACTCACACGGAATCAAGACTCACACGGAATCAAGACTCACACGGAATCAAGACTCACACGGAATCAAGACTCACACGGAATCAAGACTCACACGGAATCAAGACATAACACGGAATCAAGACTCACACGGAATCAAGACATAACACGGAATCAAGACATAACACGGAATCAAGACTCACACGAAATCAAGACATAACACGGAATCAAGACATAACCACGGAATCAAGACATAACACGGAATCAAGACATAACACGGAATCAAGACATAACACGGAATCAAGACTCACACGGAATCAAGACATAACACGGAATCGACATAACACGGAATCAAGACACGCACGGAATCAAGACATCAAGATTAAATATATTTTATCAAGATAATCAAGATAATCAAGATAATCGGAATTAAGATAAATATATTTATCAAATAGATAAATAGATCAAGACATAACACGGAATCAAGACACGCACGGAATGTACGGAATCAAGACACAATAGGAATCAAGACACACGCACAGAGATAAAACATTTTTATTAAATTTTTTAAAATTTTAAATTTTATTAAACATCAAAATTTTATTAAAATTTTAATAAAAATTTGTTTTTAAATTTAAAATTTTTAATAAAATTTTAAACATCAAAGGAATGTGTTGCTTCTTGTTTGTCAATAACTGTTTTAAATTTGTTAACGTGAGAACTGCCAGAAGGTCCAGAGAATCCAGAGAATCTATGGAAAGTAATGCTGCTACAGGAGAGGGATCTGTGCCCTGTAATTGCAATCGTTTCGACAAGCTCGAACGCAGCCTGATCATCAAGATTAAGAACACGGCCTATCCGACTAGGCCGAGTAGACTCTAGTCTTGTTACTAGTTCAAAGTAAGTACATTTTCTAACTTGTATAAAGAAGAAGTAACCTTTTTTCAACTATGGGAGACAAATCATTGAATATGCAGCCCAGCCTGGTTTCCAACAGAGCTGAGAGTTATGAGTTACATAACTTCTGGAAAAACTACTTGAGCAATTGAGATGGTTGAGAGGTGGGACCAAAGATCTGAAGGTCAAACCTAGCAAACACAACTAGGTGAATACAACTAGGTGAGAACAAACTTACAAACACCACAGTTGTAGATGCAAACTCCATTCATAATTTTAAAAGTTGATATGACAGAGAAATAGACCAGGAATCATTGCTTTAAACAACCGGCGGCTATAATGCCAACGTTCAAAAACTGTTGCTCGGTCCTGTAAGTAGAAATAGGTGAGTACACAGAGATATGAAACATGTATGTGTTCCTTCTAGACTAACAATCGGGGATTCCTGGATCGAAACCCGGACAGGCAGGAATGAAATTAAGGTGGCGTTTCCTATCACCTAATGCCTCTTTTCTCCGAGCAGTCAACAGGTATCCAGGAGTTGTGAGCTTCTTGTAGGATTGCATCCTGGTGAGGGTTAGGTCAGGGTCAGTTTAGGTGTTTGATCTTGCGAGGTGGGTGTTGGTTAGGTTAGGTTAGGATAGATAGGTTAAGTTTGGTTAGGCTAGTTAGGTTAGGATAGTTAGGTTAGTTAGGTTAGGTTAAGTTAGGTTAGAATAGTTAGGTTAGGCTTGGTTAGGTTAGGAAATAGGCCAGGAGTTATTGCTATAAAAAAAACGACGGCTTAAAAGGCAGACTCTAAGATTAATGCTCGATCCTCCTGACACAAATAGGTGAGTACACATAAATATATAACATGAATGATGTGTTCCTTCTCGACTCACAATATGGGATTCCAGGGTTCGAATCGCGGTCGGGCAGGGCTGTAATTGTTCGTAGCGTTTCCTATCACCTAATGCACCAATTCACCTAGCAGTAAATAGGTATCCAGGAGTTGGTGACCCACTGGCATCCTGGTGAATGAGGTTTAGTTTGACCTTGTGAGGTGGCGTTTTCGAGACCACTATACAAGCCTAACATGCATATATATAGACTGCCTGTCTCCCGACTTAAAGAAGTTATAAGTACTGTCAATGAAGCCTAAGAGAGCATAATCCAAGGCCTAAGAGTAGTCATTCGTTCTTTGAAGAGGATTGTTTAGGTTCTTTAAATACCAGCGTGTGGCATTTATGAGCAATTTGTGCGAGATCAATGGCATCCAAACATTTCCATGTTGGTGCAAAAGTCCACTTTTGGTTTGTTTGTTTGATTAAATAGTTGCTATAAGTATTATCATTAATGGAGAATTGGCTGGTATGTGTAAGTATCCTCCGCCACAGTTACCATTATCATCACTCACTGACAAGTTATTGGTTACCACTTGTATACAATAACAACGGCCATACTACCACTTAAAGGACACTGCTTCTCGTTCCATTAGCCAAGTTAAGCAACTTTCAATTTGGTTAGTAATTGGATGGGTAACCTGCCTGGTAACACCAACTGCTAGTGCTGCTGAT
>NW_027189778.1:0-5000 GCF_040958095.1 Procambarus clarkii | reverse complement strand
TAACACGGAATCAAGACATAACACGGAATCAAGACATAACACGGAATCAAGACATAACACGGAATCAAGACATAACACGGAATCAAGACTCACACGGAATCAAGACATAACACGGAATCGACATAACACGGAATCAAGACACGCACGGAATCAAGACATCAAGATAAATATATTTTATCAAGATAATCAAGATAATCAAGATAATCGGAATTAAGATAAATATATTTATCAAATAGATAAATAGATCAAGACATAACACGGAATCAAGACACGCACGGAATGTACGGAATCAAGACACATAGGAATCAAGACACACGCACAGAGATAAAACATTTTTATTAAATTTTTTAAAAATTTTAAATTTTAAACATCAAATTTTATTAAAATTTTAATAAAAAATTTGTTTTTAAATTTAAAATTTTTAATAAAATTTTAAACATCAAAGGAATGTGTTGCTTCTTGTTTGTCAATAAACTGTTTTAAATTTGTTAACGTGAGAACTGCCAGAAGGTCCAGAGAATCCAGAGAATCTATGGAAAGTAATGCTGCTACAGGAGAGGGATCTGTGCCCTGTAATTGCAATCGTTTCGACAAGCTCGAACGCAGCCTGATCATCAAGATTAAGAACACGGCCTATCCGACTAGGCCGAGTAGACTCTAGTCTTGTTACTAGTTCAAAGTAAGTACATTTCTAACTTGTATAAAGAAGAAGTAACCTTTTTTCAACCTATGGGAGACAAATCATTGAATATGCAGCCCCAGCCTGGTTTCCAACAGAGCTGAGAGTTATGAGTTACATAACTTCTGGAAAAACTACTTGAGCAATTGAGATGGTTGAGAGGTGGGACCAAAGATCTGAAGGTCAAACCTAGCAAACACAACTAGGTGAATACAACTAGGTGAGAACAAACTTACAAACACCCACAGTTGTAGATGCAAACTCCATTCATAATTTTAAAAGTTGATATGACAGAGAAATAGACCAGGAATCATTGCTTTAAACAACCGGCGGCTATAATGCCAACGTTCAAAAACTGTTGCTCGGTCCTGTAAGTAGAAATAGGTGAGTACACAGAGATATGAAACATGTATGTGTTCCTTCTAGACTAACAATCGGGGATTCCTGGATCGAAACCCGGACAGGCAGGAATGAAATTAAGGTGGCGTTTCCTATCACCTAATGCCTCTTTTCTCCGAGCAGTCAACAGGTATCCAGGAGTTGTGAGCTTCTTGTAGGATTGCATCCTGGTGAGGGTTAGGTCAGGGTCAGTTTAGGTGTTTGATCTTGCGAGGTGGGTGTTGGTTAGGTTAGGTTAGGATAGATAGGTTAAGTTTGGTTAGGCTAGTTAGGTTAGGATAGTTAGGTTAGTTAGGTTAGGTTAAGTTAGGTTAGAATAGTTAGGTTAGGTTTGGTTAGGTTAGTTTAGGTTTGGTTTAGTTAGATTAGGTTATTTAGGTTAGGTTAGGTTTAAGTGTAGGTTAGGTTAGGTTTAGATTAGGTTAGGTTAGATTAGGTTTGGCTATAGATTGTGGTAGGTCAAGGATTGTGGTTAGGGAAGGGTATAGGTTAGGCTTGGTTAGGTTAGGAAATAGGCCAGGAGTTATTGCTATAAAAAAAACGACGGCTTAAAAGGCAGACTCTAAGATTAATGCTCGATCCTCCTGACACAAATAGGTGAGTACACATAAATATATAACATGAATGATGTGTTCCTTCTCGACTCACAATATGGGATTCCAGGGTTCGAATCGCGGTCGGGCAGGGCTGTAATTGTTCGTAGCGTTTCCTATCACCTAATGCACCAATTCACCTAGCAGTAAATAGGTATCCAGGAGTTGGTGACCCACTGGCATCCTGGTGAATGAGGTTTAGTTTGACCTTGTGAGGTGGCGTTTTCGAGACCACTATACAAGCCTAACATGCATATATATAGACTGCCTGTCTCCCGACTTAAAGAAGTTATAAGTACTGTCAATGAAGCCTAAGAGAGCATAATCCAAGGCCTAAGAGTAGTCATTCGTTCTTTGAAGAGGATTGTTTAGGTTCTTTAAATACCAGCGTGTGGCATTTATGAGCAATTTGTGCGAGATCAATGGCATCCAAACATTTCCATGTTGGTGCAAAAGTCCACTTTTGGTTTGTTTGTTTGACTAAATAGTTGCTATAAGTATTATCATTAATGGAGAATTGGCTGGTATGTGTAAGTATCCTCCGCCACAGTTACCATTATCATCACTCACTGACAAGTTATTGGTTACCACTTGTATACAATAACAACGGCCATACTACCACTTAAAGGACACTGCTTCTCGTTCCATTAGCCAAGTTAAGCAACTTTCAATTTGGTTAGTAATTGGATGGGTAACCTGCCTGGTAACACCAACTGCTAGTGCTGCTGATGGCATTCATATTTGGACAGTCCCTGTGGATCAGTGGCAAGGCACTCATCTCGCGCTTCTCAAGCGATTTCGCCTTGGTTCATATCCTGTCTAGCCGGGAAGAGCGGATTGACTAGGCACCAATCCTTAACTGAACGATTCTCTTCACGAAGCAGTGAGTAGGTACCTGGTTGTTAAACGGTTTGTCGGGTTGTGTTCCAGAAAAAAATAACAATGAGTTTGTGTGTACTCACCTAATTGTACTCACCTTATTGTGATTGCGGGGGTTGAGATCTGGCTCTTTGGTCCCGCCTCACAACCGTCAATCAACAGGTGTACAGGTTGGAGCCTATTGGGCTCTATCATATCTACACTTGAAATTGTGCATGGAGTCAGCCTCCACCACATCACTTCCTAATGCATTCCATTTGTCAACCACTCTGACACTAAAAAAAGTTCTTTCTAATAACTCTGTGGCTCATTTGGGCACTCAGTTTCCACCTGTGTCCCCTAGTGCGTGTGCCCTTATGTTAAATAGCCTGTCTTTATCTACCCTATCAATTCCCTTGAGAATCTTTAATGTGGTGATCATGTGCCCCCTAACTCTTCTGTCTTCCAACGAAGTGAGGCTTGATTCCCGTAGTCGCTCCTCGTAGCTCATACCTTTTACCTCGGGTACTAGTGTGGTGGCAAACCTTTGAATCTTTTCCAGTTTAGTCTTATGCTTGACTACATATGGACCCGATGCTGGAGCTGCATACTCTAGGATTGGTCTGACATATTTGGTATATAACGTTCTGAAAGATTCCTTTCAGTGAGTGTGTGTGTGTGTTTTTGTGTGTGCGCGTGCGCGCGCGGGCAAGAATGTCGCACTTTGAAATATGTACCTATGATTATTAAAGTATACCATTCGAGAAAAAAAATGTATACCTATTTATTAGTCCATTCTCTCTCTCTGCCTGCCTGCCTACTAAAACTTGTCCACTCAATATGATGTTGAATATCTATCCCCAATGGTCCTTTACCGTTAATTAAAACATTATTAAGCAAATAAAGTCAACTACAAATCTCTACACCTTTTTAAGTACGTATTTTCCTTCTAACATGAATCACTATAACTCATATACTTACATCAGTTCGAAACACTTTTCTTATTCCTTCCTGAACACCTTTCCATATATAACCTATCCAAAAATTATTATCTTAATCACTAAACTGGCAACCCCATGCCATTCAGTCCCCCCACACCTCATTCCCCCCTCTGCTGCTCCCTCGGCCCCCCCTACCAACATCCTACCCCACAACCGAGGCCCAAACATAACTACCCTCACCAAAGACCACCCTCCTCCCCCCCCACCCCCCGCCCAATGCCCACCAGAGAAAATGGCCGCCACAACGCTAAACTTACCCAGCCAAACCGTTCGTTCGCCTATGTACTATTTATTGTTGAAAAAAAACTAGAGAATAAAACAAACCGGATTTTCCTTCCCTAGTAAAATATTATATATATATATATAAATATATATAATAATATATATATATATATATAATATATATATAATATATATATATATATATATGCGAACAAGCCTGAATGGTCCCCAGGACTATATGCGAATGAAAACTCACACCCCAGAAGTGACTCGAACCCATACTCCCAGAAGCAACGCAACTGGTAACTACAGGGCGCCTTAATCCGCTTGACCATCACGGCCGTCAAAAGGAAGTGATAGCCGAGGCTATTTGAGCCACTTCCCCGACGGCAACTCGGATGGTAATCTTGGGCATAGCATTTCACCAAATCACCTCATTCTTTGGGCACACGTGAGGAACACAAATGCGAACAAGCCTGAATGGTCCCCAGGACTATATGCGAATGAAAACTCACACCCCAGAAGTGACTCGAACCCATACTCCCAGAAGCAACGCAACTGGTAACTACAGGGCGCCTTAATCCGCTTGACCATCACGGCCGTCAAAAGGAAGTGATAGCCGAGGCTATTTGAGCCACTTCCCCGACGGCAACTCGGATGGTAATCTTGGGCATAGCATTTCACCAAATGAATGAGGTGCCCCAAAGAATGAGGTGATTTGGTGAAATGCTATGCCCAAGATTACCATCCGAGTTGCCGTCGGGGAAGTGGCTCATCACGGCCGTCAAAAGGAAGTGATAGCCGAGGCTATTTGAGCCACTTCCCCGACGGCAACTCGGATGGTAATCTTGGGCATAGCATTTCACCAAATGAATGAGGTGCCCCAAAGAATGAGGTGATTTGGTGAAATGCTATGCCCAAGATTACCATCCGAGTTGCCGTCGGGGAAGTGGCTCAAATAGCCTCGGCTATCACTTCCTTTTGACGGCCGTGATGGTCAAGCGGATTAAGGCGCCCTGTAGTTACCAGTTGCGTTGCTTCTGGGAGTATGGGTTCGAGTCACTTCTGGGGTGTGAGTTTTCATTCGCATATAGTCCTGGGGACCATTCAGGCTTGTTCGCATTTGTGTTCCTCACGTGTGCCCCAAAGAATGAGGTGATTTGGTGAAATGCTATGCCCAAGATTACCATCCGAGTTGCCGTCGGGGAAGTGGCTCAAATAGCCTCGGCTATCACTTCCTTTTGACGG